>NW_027189205.1:382500-678749 GCF_040958095.1 Procambarus clarkii | reverse complement strand
GTTGAAATTACGAATTTTTTATACCCAACATATGCGAAGTACTGAAATCGGCTTTTGGTCACATATGTCCCAATCCCCCCGACAGTTTTCAAAATATCAAAAACATCCCAATGTCCGGTGCCTGAGCCATATTTTAGAGCCAAATTCTGGCTCTCTGCACGTATTCGCAGTTTGATATTACGAATTTTTATACCCAACATATGCCAAATAATGGATGCGGCAGTGAGTCACATTTTGAACAAACTCCCCTGCAGTTTTCAAAATATCCTAACCATCCCAATTTTCGAGGCCTGAGGCATATTTTGGAGCCAAATTCTGGCTCTCTGCACGTATTCGCAGTTTGAAATTACGACTTTTTTATACCCAACTATGCGAAGTACTGAAAGCGGCGTTTAGTCACATTTGTCCGAAACCTCCCTGCAGTTTTGAAAATATCCCAAACATCCCAATTTCTTTGCCTGAGCCATATTTTAGAGCCAAATTCTGGCTCTCTGCACGTATTCGCAGTTTGAAATTACGACTTTTTTATACCCAACATATGCGAAGTACTGAAAACAGCGTTTGGTCACATTTGTCCCAAACCTCCTGCAGTTTCAAAATATCCCAAACATCCCAATATCGAGACCTGAGCCATATTTTGGAGCCAAATTCTGGCTCTCTGCACGTATTCGCAGTTTGATATTACGACTTTTTATACCCAACATATGCCAAGTAATGGATTCGGCAGTGAGTCACATTTTGCACAAACTCCCTGCAGTTTTCAAAATATCCCAAACATCCCAATTTCTTTGCCTGAGCCATATTTTTGAGCCAAATTCTGGCTCTCTGCACGTATTCGCAGTTTGAAATTACGACTTTTTATACCCAACATATGCCAAGTACTGAAAGCGGCGTTTGGTCACATTTGTCCCAAACCTCCCAGCAGTTTTCAAAATATCCCAAACATCCCAAAATCTATGCCTAGCCATATTTTGGAGCCAAATTCTGGCTCTCTGCACGTATTCGCAGTTTGATATTACGACTTTTTATACCCAGCATATGCCATGTACTGAAAGCGGCAGTGAGTCACATTTTGCACAAACTCCCCTGCAGTTTTCAAAATATACCAAACTTCCCAATTACGAAGCCTGAGCCACATTTTGGAGCCAAATTCTGGCTTTATGCATGTATTCACAGTTTGATATTACGACTTTTTTATACCCAAGTACTGAAAGCGGCAGTGAGTCACATTTTGCACAAACTCCCATGCAGTTTTCAAAATATCCCAAACAACCCAATTTCGAGGCCTGAGCCATATATTGGAGCCTAATTCTGGCTCTCTGCACGTATTCGCAGTTTGAAATTACGACTTTTTTATACCCAACATATGCGAAGTACTGAAAGCGGCGTTTGGTCACATTTGTCCCAATCCCCCCTGCAGTTTCAAAATATCCCAAACATCCCAATTTCGGTGCCCGAGCCATATTTTAGAGCTAAATTCTGGCTCTCTGCACGTATTCGCAGTTTGATATTACGACTTTTTATACCCAACATATGCCAAGTACTGAAAGCGGCAGTGAGTCACATTTTGCACAAACTCCCCTGCAGTTTTCAAAATATCCCAAACATCCCAATTACGAGGCCTGAGCCACATTTTGGAGCCAAATTCTGGCTTTATGCATGTATTCGCAGTTTGATATTACGACTTTTTATACCCAAGTACTGAAAGCGGCAGTGAGTCACATTTTGCACAAACTCCCATGCAGTTTTCAAATATCCCAAACATCCCAATTTCGGTGCCTGAGCCATATTTTAGAGCCAAATTCTGGCTCTCTGCACGTATTCGCAGTTTGATATTACGACTTTTTATACCCAACATACCCCAAGTAATGGACGCAGCCATGAGTCACATTTTGCAGAAACTCCCCTGCAGTTTTCAAAATATCGTAACCATCCCAATTTCGAGGCCTGAGCCATATTTTGGAGCCAAATTCTGGCTTTATGCACGTATTCGCAGTTTGATATTACGACTTTTTATACCCAACATATGACAAGTACTGAAAGCGACAGTGAGTCACATTTGTCGCAATCCCCCACTGCAGTTTTCAAAATATCTCAAACATCCCAATTTCGAGGCCTGAGCCATATTTTGGAGCCAAATTCTGGCTTTATGCACGTATTCGCAGTTTGAAATTATGACTTTTTTATACCCAACATATGCCAAGTGCTGAAAAGCGGCGTTTGGTCACATTTGTCCCAATCCCCCCTGCAGTTTTCAAAATATCCGAAACATCCCAATATCGAGGCCTGAGCCATATTTTGGAGCCAAATTCCAGCTCTCTGCACGTATTCGCAGTTCGAAATTACGACTTATTATACCCAACATATGCCAAGTAATGAAAGCGGCAATGAGTCACATTTTGCACAAACTCCCATGCAGTTTTCAAAATATCCCAAACATCCCAACTTCGAGGCCTGAGCCATATATTGGAGCCAAATTCTGGCTCTCTGCACGTATTCGCAGTTTGAAATTACGAATTTTTTATACCCAACATATGCGAAGTACTGAAATCGGCTTTTGGTCACATATGTCCCAATCCCCCCGGCAGTTTTCAAAATATCAAAAACATCCCAATGTCGGTGCCTGAGCCATATTTTAGAGCCAAATTCTGGCTCTCTGCACGTATTCGCAGTTTGATATTACGAATTTTTATACCCAACATATGCCAAATAATGGATGCGGCAGTGAGTCACATTTTGAACAAACTCCCTGCAGTTTTCAAAATATCCTAACCATCCCAATTTCGAGGCCTGAGGCATATTTTGGAGCCAAATTCTGGCTCTCTGCACGTATTCGCAGTTTGAAATTACGACTTTTTTATACCCAACATATGCGAAGTACTGAAAGCGGCGTTTAGTCACATTTGTCCGAAACCTCCCTGCAGTTTTGAAAATATCCCAAACATCCCAATTTCTTTGCCTGAGCCATATTTTAGAGCCAAATTCTGGCTCTCTGCACGTATTCGCAGTTTGAAATTACGACTTTTTTATACCCAACATATGCGAAGTACTGAAAGCAGCGTTTGGTCACATTTGTCCCAAACCTCCCTGCAGTTTTCAAAATATCCCAAACATCCCAATATCGAGACCTGAGCCATATTTTGGAGCCAAATTCTGGCTCTCTGCACGTATTCGTAGTTTGATATTACGACTTTTTATACCCAACATATGCCAAGTAATGGATTCGGCAGTGAGTCACATTTGCACAAACTCCCCTGCAGTTTTCAAAATATCCCAAACATCCCAATTTCTTTGCCTGAGCCATATTTTTGAGCCAAATTCTGGCTCTCTGCACGTATTCGCAGTTTGAAATTACGACTTTTTTATACCCAACATATGCCAAGTACTGAAAGCGGCGTTTGGTCACATTTGTCCCAAACCTCCCAGCAGTTTTCAAAATATCCCAAACATCCCAAAATCTATGCCTAAGCCATATTTTGGAGCCAAATTCTGGCTCTCTGCACGTATTCGCAGTTTGATATTACGACTTTTTATACCCAGCATATGCCAAGTACTGAAAGCGGCAGTGAGTCACATTTTGCACAAACTCCCCTGCAGTTTTCAAAATATACCAAACATCCCAATTACGAAGCCTGAGCCACATTTTGGAGCCAAATTGTGGCTTTATGCATGTATTCGCAGTTTGATATTACGACTTTTTATACCCAAGTACTGAAAGCGGAAGTGAGTCACATTTTGCACAAACTCCCATGCAGTTTTCAAAATATCCCAAACATCCCAATTTCGAGGCCTGAGCCATATATTGGAGCCTAATTCTGGCTCTCTGCACGTATTCGCAGTTTGAAATTACGACTTTTTTATACCCAACATATGCGAAGTACTGAAAGCGGCGTTTGGTCACATTTGTCCCAATCCCCCCTGCAGTTTTCAAAATATCCCAAACATCCCAATTTCGGTGCCCGAGCCATATTTTAGAGCCAAATTCTGGCTCTCTGCACGTATTCGCAGTTTGATATTACGACTTTTTATACCCAACATATGCCAAGTACTGAAAGCAACAGTGAGTCACATTTTGCACAAACTCCCCTGCAGTTTTCAAAATATCCCAAACATCCCAATTACGAGGCCTGAGCCACATTTTGGAGCCAAATTCTGTCTTTATGCATGTATTCGCAGTTTGATATTACGACTTTTTATACCCAAGTACTGAAAGCGGCAGTGAGTCACATTTTGCACAAACTCCCATGCAGTTTTCAAAATATCCCAAACATCCCAATTTCGGTGCCTGAGCCATATTTTAGAGCCAAATTCTGGCTCTCTGCACGTATTCGCAGTTTGATATTACGACTTTTTATACCCAACATATACCAAGTAATGGACGCAGCCATGAGTCACATTTTGCAGAAACTCCCCTGCAGTTTTCAAAATATCGTAACCATCCCAATTTCGAGGCCTGAGCCATATTTTGGAGCCAAATTCTGGCTCTCTGCACGTATTCGCAGTTTGAAATTACGACTTTTTTATACCCAACATATGCGAAGTACTGAAAGCGGCGTTTGGTTACATTTGTCCTAAACCTCCCTGCAGTTTTCAAAATATCCCAAACATCCCAATATCGACGCTTGAGCCATATCTTGGAGCCAAATTCTGGCTCTCTGCACGTATTCGCAGTTTGAAATTGCGACTTTAATATACCCAACACATGCCAAGTACTGAAAGCGGCATTTGGTCACATTTGTCCCAATCCCCCCTGGAGTTTTCAAAATATCCCAAACATCCCAATTTCTTAGCCTGAGCCATATTTTAGAGCCAAATTCTGGCTCTATGCACGTATTCGCAGTTTGAAATTACGACTTTTTTATACCCAACATATGCGAAGTACTGAAAGCGGCGTTTGGTCACATTTGTCCCAAACCTCCCTGCAGTTTTCAAAATATCCCAAACATCCCAATATCGAGACCTGAGCCGAATTTTGGAGCCAAATTCTGGCTCTTTGCACGTATTCGCAGTTTGATATTACGACTTTTTATACCCTACATATGACAAGTACTGAAAGCGGCAGTGTGTCACATTTTGCACAAACTCCCCTGCAGTTTTCAAAATATCTCAAACATCCCAATTTCGAGGCCTGAGCCATATTTTGGAGCCAAATTCTGGCTTTATGCACGTATTCACAGTTTGATATTACGACTTTTTATACCCAACATATGACAAGTACTGAAAGCGACAGTGAGTCACATTTGTCGCAATCCCCCCCTGCAGTTTTCAAAATATCTCAAACATCCCAATTTCTGAGGCCTGAGCCATATTTTGGAGCCAAATTCTGGCTTTATGCACGTATTCGCAGTTTGAAATTATGACTTTTTTATACCCAACATATGCCAAGTGCTGAAAAGCGGCGTTTGGTCACATTTGTCCCAATCCCCCCTGCAGTTTTCAAAATATCCGAAACAATCCCAATATCGAGGCCTGAGCCATATTTTGGAGCCAAATTCCAGCTCTCTGCACGTATTCGCCAGTTCGAAATTACGACTTATTATACCCAACATATGTCAAGTAATGAAAGCGGCAATGAGTCACATTTTGCACAAACTCCCCTGCAGTTTTCAAAATATCCCAAACATCCCAATTTCGAGGCCTGAGCCATATTTTAAAGCCATCTTCTGGCTCTCTGCACGTATTCGCAGTTTGAAATTACAACTTTTTTATACCCAACACATGCCAAGTACTGAAAGCGGCGTTTGGTCACATTTGTCCCAAACCTCCCAGCAGTTTTCAAAATATCCCAAACATCCCAATATCTAGGCCTGAGCCATATTTGGAGCCAAATTTCTGGCTCTCTGCACGTATTCGCAGTTTGATATTACGACTTTTTATACCCAACATATGCCAAATACTGAAAGCGGCAGTGAGTCACATTTTGCACAAACTCCCCTGCAGTTTTCAAAATATACCAAACATCCCAATTACGAAGCTGAGACACATTTTGGAGCCAAATTGTGGCTTTATGCATGTATTCGCAGTTTGATATTACGACTTTTTATACCCAAGTACTGAAAAGCGGCAGTGAGTCACATTTTGCACAAACTCCCATGCAGTTTTCAAAATATCCCAAACATCCCAATTTCGAGGCCTGAGCCATATATTGGAGCCTAATTCTGGCTCTCTGCACGTATTCGCAGTTTGAAATTACGACTTTTTTATACCCAACATATGCGAAGTACTGAAAGCGGCGTTTGGTCACATTTGTCCCAATCCCCCCTGCAGTTTTCAAAATATCCCAAACATCCCAATTTCGGTGCCCGAGCCATATTTTAGAGCCAAATTCTGGCTCTCTGCACGTATTCGTAGTTTGATATTACGACTTTTTATACCCAACATATGCCAAGTACTGAAAGCGGCAGTGAGTCACATTTTGCACAAACTCCCCTGCAGTTTTCAAATATCCCAAACATCCCAATTACGAGGCCTGAGCCACATTTTGGAGCCAAATTCTGGCTTTATGCATGTATTTCACAGTTTGATATTTCGACTTTTTTATACCCAAGTACTGAAAGCGGCAGTGAGTCACATTTTGCACAAACTCCCATGCAGTTTTCAAAATATCCCAAACATCCCAATTTCGGTGCCTGAGCCATATTTTAGAGCCAAATTCTGGCTCTCTGCACGTATTCGCAGTTTGATATTACGACTTTTTATACCCAAAATTATACCAAGTAATGGACGCAGCCATGAGTCACATTTTGCAGAAACTCCCCTGCAGTTTTCAAAATATCGTAACCATCCCAATTTCGAGGCCTGAGCCATATTTTGGAGCCAAATTCTGGCTCTCTGCACGTATTCGCAGTTTGAAATTACGACTTTTTTATACCCAACATATGCGAAGTACTGAAAGCGGCGTTTGGTTACATTTGTCCTAAACCTCCCTGCAGTTTTCAAAATATCCCAAACATCCCAATATCGAGGGCTTGACGCCATATCTTGGAGCCAAATTCTGGCTCTCTGCACGTATTCGCAGTTTGAAATTGCGACTTTAATATACCCAACACATGCCAAGTACTGAAAGCGGCATTTGGTCACATTTGTCCCAATCCCCCCTGGAGTTTTCAAAATATCCCAAACATCCCAATTTCTTAGCCTGAGCCATATTTTAGAGCCAAATTCTGGCTCTATGCACGTATTCGCAGTTTGAAATTACGACTTTTTTATACCCAACATATGCGAAGTACTGAAAGCGGCGTTTGGTCACATTTGTCCCAAACCTCCCTGCAGTTTTCAAAATATCCCAAACATCCCAATATCGAGACCTGAGCCGAATTTTGGAGCAAATTCTGGCTCTTTGCACGTATTCGCAGTTTGATATTACGACTTTTTATACCCTACATATGACAAGTACTGAAAGCGGCAGTGTGTCACATTTTGCACAAACTCCCCTGCAGTTTCAAAATATCTCAAACATCCCAATTTCGAGGCCTGAGCCATATTTTGGAGCCAAATTCTGGCTTTATGCACGTATTCACAGTTTGATATTACGACTTTTTATACCCAACATATGCCAAGTACTGAAAGCGCCAGTTGAGTCACATATGTCGCAATCCCTCCCTGCAGTTTTCAAAATATCCCAAACATCCCAATATCGAGGCCTGAGCCATATTTTGGAGCCAAATTCAGGCTCTCTGCACGTATTCGAAGTTTGAAATTACGACTTTTTTATACCCAACATATGCCAAGTGCTGAAAAGCGGCGTTTGGTCACATTTGTCCCAATCCCCCTGCAGTTTTCAAAATATCCGAAACATCCCAATATCGAGGCCTGAGCCATATTTTGGAGCCAAATTCCAGCTCTCTGCACGTATTCGCAGTTCGAAATTACGAATTATTATACCCAACATATGCCAAGTAATGAAAGCGGCAATGAGTCACATATTGCACAAACTCCCCTGCAGTTTTCAAAATATCCCAAACATCCCAATTTCGAGGCCTGAGCCATATTTTAAAGCCATCTTCTGGCTCTATGCCCGCATTCGCAGTTTGAAATTACGACTATTTATACCCAACATATGCCTAGTACTTAACGCGGCAGTGAGTCACATTTTGAACAAACTCCCCTGCAGTTTCAAAATATCCCAAATATCCCAATTTGAGGCTTGAGCCATATTTTGGAGCCAAATTCTGCTCTCTGTACGTATTTGCAGTTTGAAATTACGACTTTTCATACCCAACATATGAAAAGTACTGAAAGCGGCATTTGGTCACATTTGTCCCAAACCCCCATGCAGTTTTCAAAATATCCCAAACATACCAATTTCGAGGCCTGAGCCATATTTTGGAGCCAAATTCTGGCACTCTGCACGTATTCGCAGTTTGATATTACAACCTTTTTATACCCAACATATGCCAAGTACTGAAAGTTGCAGTGAGTCACATTTCACACAAGCTCCCCCTGCAGTTTTCAAAATATCCAAAAATCCCAATTTCGAGGCCTGAGCCATATTTTGGAGCCAAATTCTGGCTCTCTGCACGTATTCGCAGTTTGAAATTACGACTTTTTTATACCCAACATATGCGAAGTACTGAAAGCGGCGTTTGGTCACATTTGTCCCAATCCCCCTGCAGTTTTCAAAATATCCCAAACATCCCAATTTCGGTGCCCGAGCCATATTTTAGAGCCAAATTCTGGCTCTCTGCACGTATTCGTAGTTTGATATTACGACTTTTTATACCCAACATATGCCAAGTACTGAAAGCGGCAGTGAGTCACATTTTGCACAAACTCCCCTGCAGTTTTCAAAATATCCCAAACATCCCAATTACGAGGCCTGAGCCACATTTTGGAGCCAAATTCTGGCTTTATGCATGTATTCACAGTTTGATATTACGACTTTTATACCCAAGTACTGAAAGCGGCAGTGAGTCACATTTTGCACAAACTCCCATGCAGTTTTCAAAATATCCCAAACATCCCAATTTCGGTGCCTGAGCCATATTTTAGAGCCAAATTCTGGCTTTATGCATGTATTCACAGTTTGATATTACGACTTTTTATACCCAACATATACCAAGTAATGGACGCAGCCATGAGTCACATTTTGCAGAAACTCCCCTGCAGTTTTCAAAATATCGTAACCATCCCAATTTCGAGGCCTGAGCCATATTTTGGAGCCAAATTCTGGCTCTCTGCACGTATTCGCAGTTTGAAATTACGACTTTTTTATACCCAACATATGCGAAGTACTGAAAGCGGCGTTTGGTTACATTTGTCCTAAACCTCCCTGCAGTTTTCAAAATATCCCAAACATCCCAATATCGAGGCTTGAGCCATATCTTGGAGCCAAATTCTGGCTCTCTGCACGTATTCGCAGTTTGAAATTGCGACTTTAATATACCCAACACATGCCAAGTACTGAAAGCGGCATTTGGTCACATTTGTCCCAATCCCCCCTGGAGTTTTCAAAATATCCCAAACATCCCAATTTCTTAGCCTGAGCCATATTTTAGAGCCAAATTCTGGCTCTCTGCACGTATTCGCAGTTTGAAATTACGACTTTTTTATACCCAACATATGCGAAGTACTGAAAGCGGCGTTTGGTCACATTTGTCCCAAACCTCCCTGCAGTTTCAAAATATCCCAAACATCCCAATATCGAGGACCTGAGCCGAATTTTGGAGCCAAATTCTGGCTCTTTGCACGTATTCGCAGTTTGATATTACGACTTTTTATACCCTACATATGACAAGTACTGAAAGCGGCAGTGTGTCACATTTTGCACAAACTCCCCTGCAGTTTTCAAAATATCTCAAACATCCCAATTTCGAGGCCTGAGCCATATTTTGGAGCCAAATTCTGGCTTTATGCACGTATTCGCAGTTTGATATTACGACTTTTTATACCCAACATATGACAAGTACTGAAAGCGACAGTGAGTCACATTTGTCGCAATCCCCCCTGCAGTTTTCAAAATATCTCAAACATCCCAATTTCGAGGCCTGAGCCATATTTTGGAGCCAAATTCTGGCTTTATGCACGTATTCGCAGTTTGAAATTATGACTTTTTTATACCCAACATATGCCAAGTGCTGAAAAGCGGCGTTTGGACACATTTGTCCCAATCCCCCTGCAGTTTTCAAAATATCCGAAACATCCCAATATCGAGGCCTGAGCCATATTTTGGAGCCAAATTCCAGCTCTCTGCACGTATTCGCAGTTCGAAATTACGACTTATTATACCCAACATATGCCAAGTAATGAAAGCGGCAATGAGTCACATTTTGCACAAACTCCCCTGCAGTTTTCAAAATATCCCAAACATCCCAATTTCGAGGCCTGAGCCATATTTTAAAGCCATCTTCTGGCTCTCTGCACGTATTCGCAGTTTGAAATTACAACTTTTTATACCCAACACATGCCAAGTACTGAAAGCGGCGTTTGGTCACATTTGTCCCAAACCTCCCAGCAGTTTTCAAAATATCCCAAACATCCCAATATCTAGGCCTGAGCCATATTTTGGAGCCAAATTCTGGCTCTCTGCACGTATTCGCAGTTTGATATTACGACTTTTTATACCCAACATATGCCAAATACTGAAAGCGGCAGTGAGTCACATTTTGCACAAACTCCCCTGCAGTTTTTAAAATATCCCAAACATCCCAATTACGAGGCCTGAGCCACATTTTGGAGCCAAATTCTGGCTTTATGCATGTATTCGCAGTTTGATATTACTACTTTTTATACCCAAGTACTGAAAACGGCAGTGAGTCACATTTTGCACAAACTCCCATGCAGTTTTCAAAATATCCCAAACATCCCAACTTCGAGGCCTGAGCCATATATTGGAGCCAAATTCTGGCTCTCTGCACGTATTCGCAGTTTGAAATTACGAATTTTTTATACCCAACATATGCGAAGTACTGAAATCGGCTTTTGGTCACATATGTCCCAATCCCCCCGGCAGTTTTGAAAATATCAAAAACATCCCAATGTCGGTGCCTGAGCCATATTTTAGAGCTAAATTCTGGCTCTCTGCACGTATTCGCAGTTTGATATTACGAATTTTTATACCCAACATATGCCAAATAATGGAATGCGGCAGTGAGTCACATTTGAACAAACTCCCCTGCAGTTTTCAAAATATCCTAACCATCCCAATTTCGAGGCCTGAGGCATATTTTGGAGCCAAATTCTGGCTCTCTGCACGTATTCGCAGTTTGAAATTACGACTTTTTTATACCCAACATATGCGAAGTACTGAAAGCGGCGTTTAGTCACATTTGTCCGAAACCTCCCTGCAGTTTTGAAAATATCCCAAACATCCCAATTTCTTTGCCTGAGCCATATTTTAGAGCCAAATTCTGGCTCTCTGCACGTATTCGCAGTTTGAAATTACGACTTTTTTATACCCAACATATGCGAAGTACTGAAAGCAGCGTTTGGTCACATTTGTCCCAAACCTCCCTGCAGTTTTCAAAATATCCCAAACATCCCAATATCGAGACCTGAGCCATATTTTGGAGCCAAATTCTGGCTCTCTGCACGTATTCGCAGTTTGATATTACGACTTTTTATACCCAACATATGCCAAGTAATGGATTCGGCAGTGAGTCACATTTGCACAAACTCCCCTGCAGTTTTCACAATATCCCAAACATCCCAATTTCTTTGCCTGAGCCATATTTTTGAGCCAAATTCTGGCTCTCTGCACGTATTCGCAGTTTGAAATTACGACTTTTTTATACCCAACATATGCCAAGTACTGAAAGCGGCGTTTGGTCACATTTGTCCCAAACCTCCCAGCAGTTTTCAAAATATCCCAAACATCCCAAAATTCTATGCCTAAGCCATATTTTGGAGCCAAATTCTGGCTCTCTGCACGTATTCGCAGTTTGATATTACGACTTTTTATACCCAGCATATGCCAAGTACTGAAAGCGGCAGTGAGTCACATTTTGCACAAACTCCCCTGCAGTTTTCAAAATATACCAAACATCCCAATTACGAAGCCTGAGCCACATTTTGGAGCCAAATTCTGGCTTTATGCATGTATTCGCAGTTTGATATTACGACTTTTTATACCCAAGTACTGAAAGCGGCAGTGAGTCACATTTTGCACAAACTCCCATGCAGTTTTCAAAATATCCCAAACATCCCAATTTCGAGGCCTGAGCCATATATTGGAGCCTAATTCTGGCTCTCTGCACGTATTCGCAGTTTGAAATTACGACTTTTTTATACCCAACATATGCGAAGTACTGAAAGCGGCGTTTGGTCACATTTGTCCCAATCCCCTCTGCAGTTTTCAAAATATCCCAAACATCCCAATTTCGGTGCCCGAGCCATATTTTAGAGCCAAATTCTGGCTCTCTGCACGTATTCGCAGTTTGATATTACGACTTTTTATACCCAACATATGCCAAGTACTGAAAGCGGCAGTGAGTCACATTTTGCACAAACTCCCCTGCAGTTTTCAAAATATCCCAAACATCCCAATTACGAGGCCTGAGCCACATTTTGGAGCCAAATTCTGGCTTTATGCATGTATTCGCAGTTTGATATTACGACTTTTTATACCCAAGTACTGAAAGCGGCAGTGAGTCACATTTTGCACAAACTCCCATGCAGTTTTCAAAATATCCCAAACATCCCAATTTCGGTGCCTGAGCCATATTTTAGAGCCAAATTCTGGCTCTCTGCACGTATTCGCAGTTTGATATTACGACTTTTTATACCCAACATATACCAAGTAATGGACGCGGCAGTGAGTCACATTTTGCACAAACTCCCCTGCAGTTTTCAAAATATCATAAATATACCAATTTCGAGGCATGAGCCATATTTTGGAGGCAAATTCTTGCTCTCTGCACGTATTCGCAGTTAGAAATTACAACTTTTTTTACCCAACATATGCGAAGTACTGAAAGCGGCGTTTGGTTACATTTGTCCGAAACCTCCCTGCAGTTTTCAAAATATCCCAAACATCCCAATATCGAGGCTTGAGCCATATTTTCGAGCCAAATTCTGGCTCTCTGCACGTATTCGCAGTTTGAAATTGCGACTTTTTTATACCCAACATATGCCAAGTACTGAAAGCGGCGTTTGGTCACATTTGTCCAAATCCCCCCTGCAGTTTTCAAAATATCCCAAACATCCTAATTTCGGTGCCTGAGCCATATTTTAGAGCCAAATTCTGGTTCTCTGCAGGTATTCGCAGTTTGATATTACGAATTTTTTATACCCAACATATGCGAAGTACTGAAAGCGGTGTTTGGTCACATTTGTCCCAAACCTCCCTGCAGTTTTCAAAATATCCCAAACATCCCAATATCGAGGCTTGAGCCATATCTTGGAGCCAAATTCTGGCTCTCTGCACGTATTCGCAGTTTGAAATTGCGACTTTTATATACCCAACACATGCCAAGTACTGAAAGCGGCATTTGGTCACATTTGTCCCAATCCCCCCTGGAGTTTTCAAAATATCCCAAACATCCCAATTTCTTTGCCTGAGCCATATTTTAGAGCCAAATTCTGGCTCTCTGCACGTATTCGCAGTTTGAAATTACGACTTTTTTATACCCAACATATGCGAAGTACTGAAAGCGGCGTTTGGTCACATTTGTCCCAAACCTCCCTGCAGTTTTCAAAATATCCCAAACATCCCAATATCGAGACCTGAGCCATATTTTGGATCCAAATTCTGGCTCTCTGCACGTATTCGCAGTTTGATATTACGACTTTTTTTACCCTACATATGACAAGTACTGAAAGCGGCAGTGAGTCACATTTTGCACAAACTCCCCTGCAGTTTTCAAAATATCCCAAACATCCCAATATCGAGGCTTGAGCCATATCTTGGAGCCAAATTCTGGCTCTCTGCACGTATTCGCAGTTTGAAATTGCGACTTTTTTATACCCAACATATGCCAAGTACTGAAAGCGGCGTTTGGTCACATTTGTCCCAATCCCCCCTGCAGTTTTCAAAATATTCCAAACATCCCAATTTCGGTGCCTGAGCCATATTTTAGAGCCAAATTCTGGCTCTCTGCAGGTATTCGCAGTTTGATATTACGACTTTTTTATACCAAACATATGTGAAGTACTGAAAGCGGCGTTTGGTCACATTTGTCCCAAACCTCCCTGCAGTTTTCAAAATATCCCAAACATCCCAATATCGAGACCTGAACCAAATTTTGGAGCCAAATTCTAGCTCTCTGCACGTATTCGCAGTTTGATATTACGACTTTTTTTTATCCTACATATAACAAGTACTGGAAGCTGCAGTGAGTCACATTTTGCACAAACTCCCCTGCAGTTTTCAAAATATTTCAAACATCCCAATTTCGAGGCCTGAGCCATATTTTGGAGCCAAATTCTGGCTTTATGCAAGTATTCGCAGTTTGATATTACGACTTTTTATACTCAACATATGCCAAGTACTGAAATGGCAGTGAGTCACATTTTGCACAAACTCCCATGCAGTTTTCAAAATATCCCAAACATCCCAATTTTGAGGCCTAAGCCATATATTGGAGCCAAATTCTGGCTCTCTGCACATATTCGCTGTTTGAAATTACGAATTTTTTATACCCAACATATGCGAAGTACTGAAAGCGGCGTTTGGTCATATATATCCCAAACCTCTATGCAGTTTTCAAAATATCCCAAACATCCCAATATCTAGGCCTGAGCCATATTTTGGAGCCAAATTCAGGCTCTCTGCACACATTCGCAGTTTGAAATTACGACTTTTTATACCCAACATATGCCAAGTCCTGAAAGCGGCAGTGAGTCACATTTTGCACAAACTCCCCTGCAGTTTTCAAAATATCATAAACATCCCAATTTCGAGGCCTGAGCCATATTTTGGAGCCAAATTCTGGCTTTATGCACGTATTCGCAGTTTGATATTACGACTTTTTATATCGAAGTACTAAGAGCGGCTGTCAGTCACATTTTGCACAAACTCCCATGCAGTTTTCAAAATATCCCAAACATCCCAATTTCGAGGCCTGAGCCATATTTTGGAGCCAAATTCTGGCTTTATGCACGTATTCGCAGTTTGATATTTCGACTTTTTATACCCAACATATGCCAAGTACTGAAATGGCAGTGAGTCACATTTTGCACAAACTCCCATGCAGTTTTCAAAATATCCCAAACATTCAAATTTCGAGGCCTAAGCCATATATTGGAGCCAAATTCTGGCTCTCTGCACATATTCGCAGTTTGAAATTACGACTATTTTATACCCACCATATGCGAAGTACTGAAAGCGGCGTTTGGTCACATTTATCCCAAACCTCCCTGCAGTTTTCAAAATATCCCAAACATCCCAATATCGAGGCTTGAGCCATATCTTGGAGCCAAATTCTGGCTCTCTGCACGTATTCTCAGTTTGAAATTGCGACTTTTTTATACCCAACATATGCCAAGTACTGAAAGCGGCGTTTGGTCACATTTGTCCCAATCCCCCCTGCAGTTTTCAAAATATCCCAAACATCCCAATTTCGGTGCCTGAGCCATATTTTAGAGCCAAATTCTGGCTCTCTGCAGGTATTCGCAGTTTGATATTACGACTTTTTTATACCCAACATATGTGAAGTACTGAAAGCGGCGTTTGGTCACATTTGTCCCAAACCTCCCTGCAGTTTTCAAAATATCCCAAACATCCCAATATCGAGACCTGAACCAAATTTTGGAGCCAAATTCTAGCTCTCTGCACGTATTCGCAGTTTGATATTACGACTTGTTTTATCCTACATATAACAAGTACTGGAAGCGGCAGTGAGTCATATTTTGCACAAACTCCCCTGCAGTTTTCAAAATATTTCAAACATCCCAATTTCGAGGCCTGAGCCATATTTTGGAGCCAAATTCTGGCTTTATGCACGTATTCGCAGTTTGATATTACGACTTTTTATACTCAACATATGCCAAGTACGGAAATGGCAGTGAGTCACATTTTGCACAAACTCCCATGCAGTTTTCAAAATATCCCAAACATCCCAATTTTGAGGCCTAAGCCATATATTGGAGCCAAATTCTGGCTCTTTGCACATATTCGCTGTTTGAAATTACGAATTTTTTATACCCAACATATGCGAAGTACTGAAAGCGGCGTTTGGTCACATATATCCCAAACCTCTATGCAGTTTTCAAAATATCCCAAACATCCCAATATCTAGGCCTGAGCCATATTTTGGAGCCAAATTCAGGCTCTCTGCACACATTCGCAGTTTGAAATTACGACTTTTTATACCCAACATATGCCAAGTCCTGAAAGCGGCAGTGAGTCACATTTTGCACAAACTCCCCTGCAGTTTTCAAAATATCATAAACATCCCAATTTCGAGGCCTGAGCCATATTTTGGAGCCAAATTCTGGCTTTATGCACGTATTCGCAGTTTGATATTTCGACTTTTTATATCCAAGTACTGAGAGCGGCTGTCAGTCACATTTTGCACAAACTCCCATGCAGTTTTCAAAATATCCCAAACACCCCAATTTCGAGGCCTGAGTCATATATTGGAGCCAAATTCTGGCTCTCTGCACGTATTCGCAGTTTGAAATTACGACTTTTTTATACCCAACATATGCGAAGAACTGAAAATGACGTTTGGTCACATTTGTCCCAATTCCCCCTGCAGTTTTCAAAATATCCCAGACATCCCAATTTTGGGCCTGAGCCATATTTTAGAGCCAAATTCTGGCTCTCTGCACGTATTCGCAGTTTGTTATTACGACTTTTTATACCCAACATATGCCAAGTAATGAAAGCGGCAATGAGTCACATTTTGCACAAACTCCCCTGCAGTTTTCAAAATATCCCAAACATCCCAATTTCGGTGCGTGAGCCATATTTTAGATCCAAATTCTGGCTCTCTGCAGGTATTCGCAGTTTGATATTACGACTTTTTTATACCCAACATATGCGAAGTACTGAAAGCGGCGTTTGGTCACATTTGTCCCAAACCTCCCTGCAGTTTTCAAAATATCCCAAACATCCCAATATCGAGACCTGAGCCATATTTTGGAGCCAAATTCTGGCTCTCTGCACGTATTCGCAGTTTGATATTACGACTTTTTTTACCCTACATATAACAAGTACTGAAAGCGGCAGTGAGTCACATTTTGCACAAACTCCCCTGCAGTTTTCAAAATATTTCAAACATCCCAATTTCGAGGCCTGAGCCATATTTTGGAGCCAAATTCTGGCTTTATGCACGTATTCGCAGTTTGATATTTCGACTTTTTATACCCAACATATGCCAAGTACTGAAATGGCAGTGAGTCACATTTTGCCCAAACTCCCATGCAGTTTTCAAAATATCCCAAACATTCAAATTTCGAGGCCTAAGCCATATATTGGAGCCAAATTCTGGCTCTCTGCACATATTCGCAGTTTGAAATTGCGACTATTTTATACCCAACATGCGAAGTACTGTAAGCGGCGTTTGGTCACATTTATCCCAAACCTCCCTGCAGTTTTCAAAATATCCCAAACATCCCAATATCGAGGCTTGCGCCATATCTTGGAGGCAAATTCTGGCTCTCTGCACGTATTCGCAGTTTGAAATTGCGACTTTTTTATACCCAACATATGCCAAGTACTGAAAGCGGCGTTTGGTCACATTTGTCCCAATCCCCCCTGCAGTTTTCAAAATATCCCAAACATCCCAATTTCGGTGCCTGAGCCATATTTTAGAGCCAAATTCTGGCTCTCTGCAGGTATTCGCAGTTTGATATTACGACTTTTTTATACCCAACATATGCGAAGTACTGAAAGCGGCGTTTGGTCACATTTGTCCCAAACCTCCCTGCAGTTTTCTAAATATCCCAAACATCCCAATATCGAGACCTGAACCAAATTTTGGAGCCAAATTCTAGCTCTCTGCACGTATTCGCAGTTTGATATTACGACTTTTTTTATCCTACATATAACAAGTACTGGAAGCGGCAGTGAGTCACATTTTGCACAAACTCCCCTGCAGTTTTCAAAATATTTCAAACATCCCAATTTCGAGGCCTGAGCCATATTTTGGAGCCAAATTCTGGCTTTATGCACGTATTCGCAGTTTGATATTACGACTTTTTATACTCAACATATGCCAAGTACTGAAATGGCAGTGAGTCACATTTTGCACAAACTCCCATGCAGTTTTCAAAATATCCCAAACATCCCAATTTTGAGGCCTAAGCCATATATTGGAGCCAAATTCTGGCTCTCTGCACATATTCGCTGTTTGAAATTACGAATTTTTTATACCCAACATATGCGAAGTACTGAAAGCGGCGTTTGGTCATATATATCCCAAACCTCTATGCAGTTTTCAAAATATCCCAAACATCCCAATATCTAGGCCTGAGCCATATTTTGGAGCCAAATTCAGGCTCTCTGCACACATTCGCAGTTTGAAATTACGACTTTTTATACCCAACATATGCCAAGTCCTGAAAGCGGCAGTGAGTCACATTTTGCACAAACTCCCCTGCAGTTTTCAAAATATCATAAACATCCCAATTTCGAGGCCTGAGCCATATTTTGGAGCCAAATTCTGGCTTTATGCACGTATTCGCAGTTTGATATTACGACTTTTTATATCGAAGTACTGAGAGCGGCTGTCAGTCACATTTTGCACAAACTCCCATGCAGTTTTCAAAATATCCCAAACATCCCAATTTCGAGGCCTGAGCCATATTTTGGAGCCAAATTCTGGCTTTATGCACGTATTCGCAGTTTGATATTTCGACTTTTTATACCCAACATATGCCAAGTACTGAAATGGCAGTGAGTCACATTTTGCACAAACTCCCATGCAGTTTTCAAAATATCCCAAACATTCAAATTTCGAGGCCTAAGCCATATATTGGAGCCAAATTCTGGCTCTCTGCACATATTCGCAGTTTGAAATTACGACTATTTTATACCCAACATATGCGAAGTACTGAAAGCGGCGTTTGGTCACATTTATCCCAAACCTCCCTGCAGTTTTCAAAATATCCCAAACATCCCAATATCGAGGCTTGAGCCATATCTTGGAGCCTGTCGGAAAATCCGACACCATTTAATATATCATACAGACAGATAATAATTTCTGCTGTATTACCAACAAGTTACCCATAGAAAACGTAACTTGTAGAGGAATTACCGTCTATAGAAAACGGGATATCATCACCACATACTATTATAATTCACCAGCTATTCTGCTGGGAATTGTTCTTAAATACATTAGTCTTTGGACTTTACCATCATAAAAACATCTTATATAAATTAACTTAATTATCAATATTAAAGTAGAGTAAATGTGACCCTTCTATCACTTTCTGAAATCTGGACAAAGTAGGCCAGGCGAGAGTGAGGAAGGAGCAGCCATTGTTGTGTCACCTCCGAGACGTGTGGAGCAAATTTAGCTCCTATCATTCTGGACAATGTCGGCCAGTAACGTCAATAGTATGGAGTGTTAAACAGCCATTGTATATTGAGACCAGAGGCTCACACGGGAGCAAATTCGGCTCCTGTTAATTTTACTTGGACGTAGTGTTATGGAAACCAAAGGTACCATCTCCAACACGATGTCTACAATTCAAGTTAAGTCTATCCGAAACCCGTTTATCATTCATTTATGGCCATTAATGTCAGGATATAGGGTGACCCGGTTAGATCACATGGAAGCCTCAAACTAAAGGTAATTAAGCCAGGTCTTCATGTTCCATGTACTGTTTTCTCTGATATACTTGTCATATATAGGTATCTGGCTTCACAGCTAGCGCACTTTTGACAGGTCAAGACGAGGATGCAAGATTTGTGCACCAGTTACTGGGTGATAAGGAAGCTACCTCAAAGAGGATAATTTGGTGTCTACACCCTAGTTATACCTGGTGGACTAACCTGCTGTACTATAAGATAAGGAACCTCTTCAATGTTTAACAATGTATGTAGCTATTACTGTAGTTTGATTGGCTGCATATATATAAACTAATAAACCCCCCCTAATGTGTAGAGGATCGATTTGTGAGATTAAGAGAATATTGCAGAAATACAGTCCACTTATCATTATACAAATTGCTATCGAAGTATATAAATTAACGTAAATATAAATTCATATAAATTAAATAAATATAAATCTCACAGGTCGGTTCCCACATTATTTGGACCTTCGGAACCGGAATATTCGGTCCTATGAACCCACATTTGGTCATCTTAGTACCGGATGAACCAGTTAACCAGTGGATTCATTAAATATACTAGTGCAGTGTTATTTAAACAAAGCCAGCAGTCAAGACGGCAGCGTAGCCTCGAGGGAGCTCAGGAGCCTCCCTCAGCCCAGTTCAGCTTCGTCAGCGGTTTCATGCACACCCACAGATATTTGGTGGCGTGTTATTTCGTGAAATGACAGCGCTAATATAGAATCCAGCCAAATTAGTGACTGTGTCTTCGCGAGATTGTTCACGGATTTCGTGGTGTTACATTTCGCGAGAGATTATCTACGAATTTTGTGGAGTTTATTTCGCGAGGTCACTAATAATATTTAATACTTCTAGATAATATTAGAAGTTTCATAGAGGCTAATTAAGAGGCTATTATCAATAATTGTGTATATTATTTCTCCAAAATAGAGAATCATTTAATATATACTGCACTAGTGTTCACAGTATAATATTTACTAATTGCCAACCCACAACAGGGTAGGATATTAACCATTGACTAGTTGAACTATTATCGTTCATCCTAGTCCCATTATTACCATAGTCAGTTGTACTTTATTGAATAACCTAGCACCATTAATGCATGGTCCAGACCCTATTTTGGGTGTAATTTTTATCAACTCGAGTTGAGTTGTATATATAATAATTTACTTATGATCATTACACCTTTGAGTGATTAATTAGTGTCTCTACCATCCTAGGGTGATATAGAAGAGCTAACCTAAAGGTACTTCCAGTGACACTGGTTTATCACTCAAATCATTAGTGTGTATGATTGTATATATATAATGTGTATTAATTTTAAGTGCTAACCTCTAGTAGAGGTAGGATTATGGCCTAGTGAGTTCAGAATTTACCCTAGGCTACCATTAGTGTTTGTTCAGTATTATGAGCAGCCCAAGTACAAGCCCCACAAGGCTTCACCAACTAGCCAGGATGGATAATGCAGGGAGAATGAAAAGAACCCTTGCAGGTCTTAAAGGCCACTTAACAAGACAGATCAAGAAATGTGAAGATTTGTCACAACAATCTCAAGTTGATTATGCTGACCTGGAAAGCTATTATCAAGCGGCTGCAGGTAAATTTGAGCAAATCAAATGCCAAATGGCTGTCCTTGTGGGGACAGACTACTACCATCAATTCATTGGTAGCCCTACTAAATATCAGGGCATAACCATGTTAAACTCTGCAGGAGGTAAATTACTCTCAGGCCCAGTATCAAGCCTGAGGAGACCTATGCCTGCAGATAAACAATACCAGTAGAAACCTAAATTTGTCAGCTGATTATATTTCTCCAGTAGCATTATACTAAGGAGATTACAGCTGACTATACCAACAGAGGTTGATGTTAGTATCATCATTTAAAGCTGAAGATGAGTTCATAAGGCCTCAGTGGCAAATCAGTGAACAGTAGCCTAAAACAGCTACAAGTCACTGCGACCAATGTCACTGAACCCACTGCAGTCTCAGAACCATACTTTACTTTAATGATGAGCTATTCAGTCTTCTGAATCAATTAACTAAATTAAACCCCAATAAATCTGATGACTGATTTGATACATTTATTATTTAATCAAGATGTATTCCATGGGCCTCAGTGTTTATATATCAGTGACCAGTTACCTGAACAAACTTCAAGTTATATCTAATGTCACTGATCTCACTGCAGTCCCTGAATCATACTTGACTGTAGTACTTGATCACATCCAGTCTTCTGGGTTAAATAATATGTAATTAGGCTTGAATATTAGCCTTTCAAGAGTTGACAGGGAAATGAAATCGCATTAGACTTCTAACCCCTGCAACTCTAGTACGGGACATCCGTCCTGTACGAACAGACACACAAACGTGTGATTACTAACTACTAACATCAAATTAATCTAATAATTCGAAGGAGGAGTATCGGTGTTCGTCTGTTCTAAACAGGACTTCGACCCGTGAGCAGCCCCCTGGGGAATTATGTCGGAAAATCCGACACCATTTAATATATCATACAGACAGATAATAATTTCTGCTGTATTACCAACAAGTTACCCATAGAAAACGTAACTTGTAGAGGAATTACCGTCTATAGAAAACGGGATATCATCACCACATACTATTATAATTCACCAGCTATTCTGCTGGGAATTGTTCTTAAATACATTAGTCTTTGGACTTTACCATCATAAAAACATCTTATATAAATTAACTTAATTATCAATATTAAAGTAGAGTAAATGTGACCCTTCTATCACTTTCTGAAATCTGGACAAAGTAGGCCAGGCGAGAGTGAGGAAGGAGCAGCCATTGTTGTGTCACCTCCGAGACTTGTGGAGCAAATTTAGCTCCTATCATTCTGGACAATGTCGGCCAGTAACGTCAATAGTATGGAGTGTTAAACAGCCATTGTATATTGAGACCAGAGGCTCACACGGGAGCAAATTCGGCTCCTGTTAATTTTACTTGGACGTAGTGTTATGGAAACCAAAGGTACCATCTCCAACACGATGTCTACAATTCAAGTTAAGTCTATCCGAAACCCGTTTATCATTCATTTATGGCCATTAATGTCAGGATATAGGGTGACCCGGTTAGATCACATGGAAGCCTCAAACTAAAGGTAATTAAGCCAGGTCTTCATGTTCCATGTACTGTTTTCTCTGATATACTTGTCATATATAGGTATCTGGCTTCACAGCTAGCGCACTTTTGACAGGTCAAGACGAGGATGCAAGATTTGTGCACCAGTTACTGGGTGATAAGGAAGCTACCTCAAAGAGGATAATTTGGTGTCTACACCCTAGTTATACCTGGTGGACTAACCTGCTGTACTATAAGATAAGGAACCTCTTCAATGTTTAACAATGTATGTAGCTATTACTGTAGTTTGATTGGCTGCATATATATAAACTAATAAACCCCCCCTAATGTGTAGAGGATCGATTTGTGAGATTAAGAGATTATTGCAGAAATACAGTCCACTTATCATTATACAAATTGCTATCGAAGTATATAAATTAACGTAAATATAAATTCATATAAATTAAATAAATATAAATCTCACAGGTCGGTTCCCACAGAGCCAAATTCTGGCTCTCTGCACGTATTCTCAGTTTGAAATTGCGACTTTTTTATACCCAACATATGCCAAGTACTGAAAGCGGCGTTTGGTCACATTTGTCCCAATCCCCCCTGCAGTTTTCAAAATATCCCAAACATCCCAATTTCGGTGCCTGAGCCATATTTTAGAGCCAAATTCTGGCTCTCTGCAGGTATTCGCAGTTTGATATTACGACTTTTTTATACCCAACATATGTGAAGTACTTAAAGCGGCGTTTGGTCACATTGGTCCCAAACCTCCCTGCAGTTTTCAAAATATCCCAAACATCCCAATATCGAGACCTGAACCAAATTTTGGAGCCAAATTCTAGCTCTCTGCACGTATTCGCAGTTTGATATTACGACTTTTTTATCCTACATATAACAAGTACTGGAAGCGGCAGTGAGTCACATTTTGCACAAACTCCCCTGCAGTTTTCAAAATATTTCAAACATCCCAATTTCGAGGCCTGAGCCATATTTTGGAGCCAAATTCTGGCTTTATGCACGTATTCGCAGTTTGATATTACGACTTTTTATACTCAACATATGCCAAGTACGGAAATGGCAGTGAGTCACATTTTGCACAAACTCCCATGCAGTTTTCAAAATATCCCAAACATCCCAATTTTGAGGCCTAAGCCATATATTGGAGCCAAATTCTGGCTTTTTGCACATATTCGCTGTTTGAAATTACGAATTTTTTATACCCAACATATGCGAAGTACTGAAAGCGGCGTTTGGTCACATATATCCCAAACCTCTATGCAGTTTTCAAAATATCCCAAACATCCCAATATCTAGGCCTGAGCCATATTTTTGAGCCAAATTCAGGCTCTCTGCACACATTCGCAGTTTGAAATTACGACTTTTTATACCCAACATATGCCAAGTCCTGAAAGCGGCAGTGAGTCACATTTTGCACAAACTCCCCTGCAGTTTTCAAAATATCATAAACATCCCAATTTCGAGGCCTGAGCCATATTTTGGTGCCAAATTCTGGCTTTATGCACGTATTCGCAGTTTGATATTACGACTTTTTATATCCAAGTACTGAGAGCGGCTGTCAGTCACATTTTGCACAAACTTCCATGCAGTTTTCAAAATATCCCAAACATCCCAATTTCGAGGCCTGAGTCATATATTGGAGCCAAATTCTGGCTCTCTGCACGTATTCGCAGTTTGAAATTACGACTTTTTTATACCCAACATATGCGAAGAACTGAAAATGACGTTTGGTCACATTTGTCCCAATTCCCCCTGCAGTTTTCAAAATATCCCAGACATCCCAATTTTGGGCCTGAGCCATATTTTAGAGCCAAATTCTGGCTCTCTGCACGTATTCGCAGTTTGTTATTACGACTTTTTATACCCAACATATGCCAAGTAATGAAAGCGGCAATGAGTCACATTTTGCACAAACTCCCCTGCAGTTTTCAAAATATCCCAAACATCCCAATTTCGGTGCGTGAGCCATATTTTAGATCCAAATTCTGGCTCTCTGCAGGTATTCGCAGTTTGATATTACGACTTTTTTATACCCAACATATGCGAAGTACTGAAAGCGGCGTTTGGTCACATTTGTCCCAAACCTCCCTGCAGTTTTCAAAATATCCCAAACATCCCAATATCGAGACCTGAGCCATATTTTGGAGCCAAATTCTGGCTCTCTGCACGTATTCGCAGTTTGATATTACGACTTTTTTTACCCTACATATAACAAGTACTGAAAGCGGCAGTGAGTCACATTTTGCACAAACTCCCCTGCAGTTTTCAAAATATTTCAAACATCCCAATTTCGAGGCCTGAGCCATATTTTGGAGCCAAATTCTGGCTTTATGCACGTATTCGCAGTTTGATATTTCGACTTTTTATACCCAACATATGCCAAGTACTGAAATGGCAGTGAGTCACATTTTGCCCAAACTCCCATGCAGTTTTCAAAATATCCCAAACATTCAAATTTCGAGGCCTAAGCCATATATTGGAGCCAAATTCTGGCTCTCTGCACATATTCGCAGTTTGAAATTGCGACTATTTTATACCCAACATATGCGAAGTACTGTAAGCGGCGTTTGGTCACATTTATCCCAAACCTCCCTGCAGTTTTCAAAATATCCCAAACATCCCAATATCGAGGCTTGAGCCATATCTTGGAGGCAAATTCTGGCTCTCTGCACGTATTCGCAGTTTGAAATTGCGACTTTTTTATACCCAACATATGCCAAGTACTGAAAGCGGCGTTTGGTCACATTTGTCCCAATCCCCCCTGCAGTTTTCAAAATATCCCAAACATCCCAATTTCGGTGCCTGAGCCATATTTTAGAGCCAAATTCTGGCTCTCTGCAGGTATTCGCAGTTTGATATTACGACTTTTTTATACCCAACATATGCGAAGTACTGAAAGCGGCGTTAGGTCACATTTGTCCCAAACCTCCCTGCAGTTTTCAAAATATCCCAAACATCCCAATATCGAGACCTGAACCAAATTTTGGAGCCAAATTCTAGCTCTCTGCACGTATTCGCAGTTTGATATTACGACTTTTTTTATCCTACATATAACAAGTACTGGAAGCGGCAGTGAGTCACATTTTGCAGAAACTCCCCTGCAGTTTTCAAAATATTTCAAACAACCCCAATTTCGAGGCCTGAGCCATATTTTGGAGCCAAATTCTGGCTTTATGCACGTATTCGCAGTTTGATATTACGACTTTTTTTACCCTACATATGACAAGTACTGAAAGCGGCAGTGAGTCACATTTTGCACAAACTCCCCTGCAGTTTTCAAAATATTTCAAACATCCCAATTTCGAGGCCTGAGCCATATTTTGGAGCCAAATTCTGGCTTTATGCACGTATTCGCAGTTTGATATTACGACTTTTTATACTCAACATATGCCAAGTACGGAAATGGCAGTGAGTCACATTTTGCACAAACTCCCATGCAGTTTTCAAAATATCCCAAACATCCCAATTTTGAGGCCTAAGCCATATATTGGAGCCAAATTCTGGCTCTTTGCACATATTCGCTGTTTGAAATTACGAATTTTTTATACCCAACATATGCGAAGTACTGAAAGCGGCGTTTGGTCACATATATCCCAAACCTCTATGCAGTTTTCAAAATATCCCAAACATCCCAATATCTAGGCCTGAGCCATATTTTGGAGCCAAATTCAGGCTCTCTGCACACATTCGCAGTTTGAAATTACGACTTTTTATACCCAACATATGCCAAGTCCTGAAAGCGGCAGTGAGTCACATTTTGCACAAACTCCCCTGCAGTTTTCAAAATATCATAAACATCCCAATTTCGAGGCCTGAGCCATATTTTGGAGCCAAATTCTGGCTTTATGCACGTATTCGCAGTTTGATATTACGACTTTTTATATCCAAGTACTGAGAGCGGCTGTCAGTCACATTTTGCACAAACTCCCATGCAGTTTTCAAAATATCCCAAACATCCCAATTTCGAGGCCTGAGTCATATATTGGAGCCAAATTCTGGCTCTCTGCACGTATTCGCAGTTTGAAATTACGACTTTTTTATACCCAACATATGCGAAGAACTGAAAATGACGTTTGGTCACATTTGTCCCAATTCCCCCTGCAGTTTTCAAAATATCCCAGACATCCCAATTTTGGGCCTGAGCCATATTTTAGAGCCAAATTCTGGCTCTCTGCACGTATT
Organism: Procambarus clarkii; assembly: GCF_040958095.1. Classification (NCBI taxonomy): domain Eukaryota; kingdom Metazoa; phylum Arthropoda; class Malacostraca; order Decapoda; family Cambaridae; genus Procambarus; species Procambarus clarkii. The sequence continues at coordinate 651,782 of NW_027189205.1, read as the reverse complement.
CGCAGTTTGTTATTACGACTTTTTATACCCAACATATGCCAAGTAATGAAAGCGGCAATGAGTCACATTTTGCACAAACTCCCCTGCAGTTTTCAAAATATCCCAAACATCCCAATTTCGGTGCGTGAGCCATATTTTAGATCCAAATTCTGGCTCTCTGCAGGTATTCGCAGTTTGATATTACGACTTTTTTATACCCAACATATGCGAAGTACTGAAAGCGGCGTTTGGTCACATTTGTCCCAAACCTCCCTGCAGTTTTCAAAATATCCCAAACATCCCAATATCGAGACCTGAGCCATATTTTGGAGCCAAATTCTGGCTCTCTGCACGTATTCGCAGTTTGATATTACGACTTTTTTTACCCTACATATAACAAGTACTGAAAGCGGCAGTGAGTCACATTTTGCACAAACTCCCCTGCAGTTTTCAAAATATTTCAAACATCCCAATTTCGAGGCCTGAGCCATATTTTGGAGCCAAATTCTGGCTTTATGCACGTATTCGCAGTTTGATATTTCGACTTTTTATACCCAACATATGCCAAGTACTGAAATGGCAGTGAGTCACATTTTGCCCAAACTCCCATGCAGTTTTCAAAATATCCCAAACATTCAAATTTCGAGGCCTAAGCCATATATTGGAGCCAAATTCTGGCTCTCTGCACATATTCGCAGTTTGAAATTGCGACTATTTTATACCCAACATATGCGAAGTACTGTAAGCGGCGTTTGGTCACATTTATCCCAAACCTCCCTGCAGTTTTCAAAATATCCCAAACATCCCAATATCGAGGCTTGAGCCATATCTTGGAGGCAAATTCTGGCTCTCTGCACGTATTCGCAGTTTGAAATTGCGACTTTTTTATACCCAACATATGCCAAGTACTGAAAGCGGCGTTTGGTCACATTTGTCCCAATCCCCCCTGCAGTTTTCAAAATATCCCAAACATCCCAATTTCGGTGCCTGAGCCATATTTTAGAGCCAAATTCTGGCTCTCTGCAGGTATTCGCAGTTTGATATTACGACTTTTTTATACCCAACATATGCGAAGTACTGAAAGCGGCGTTTGGTCACATTTGTCCCAAACCTCCCTGCAGTTTTCAAAATATCCCAAACATCCCAATATCGAGACCTGAACCAAATTTTGGAGCCAAATTCTAGCTCTCTGCACGTATTCGCAGTTTGATATTACGACTTTTTTTATCCTACATATAACAAGTACTGGAAGCGGCAGTGAGTCACATTTTGCACAAACTCCCCTGCAGTTTTCAAAATATTTCAAACATCCCAATTTCGAGGCCTGAGCCATATTTTGGAGCCAAATTCTGGCTTTATGCACGTATTCGCAGTTTGATATTACGACTTTTTTTACCCTACATATGACAAGTACTGAAAGCGGCAGTGAGTCACATTTTGCACAAACTCCCCTGCAGTTTTCAAAATATTTCAAACATCCCAATTTCGAGGCCTGAGCCATATTTTGGAGCCAAATTCTGTATTATGCACGTATTCGCAGTTTGATATTACGACTTTTTATACTCAACATATGCCAAGTACGGAAATGGCAGTGAGTCACATTTTGCACAAACTCCCATGCAGTTTTCAAAATATCCCAAACATCCCAATTTTGAGGCCTAAGCCATATATTGGAGCCAAATTCTGGCTCTTTGCACATATTCGCTGTTTGAAATTACGAATTTTTTATACCCAACATATGCGAAGTACTGAAAGCGGCGTTTGGTCACATATATCCCAAACCTCTATGCAGTTTTCAAAATATCCCAAACATCCCAATATCTAGGCCTGAGCCATATTTTGGAGCCAAATTCAGGCTCTCTGCACACATTCGCAGTTTGAAATTACGACTTTTTATACCCAACATATGCCAAGTCCTGAAAGCGGCAGTGAGTCACATTTTGCACAAACTCCCCTGCAGTTTTCAAAATATCATAAACATCCCAATTTCGAGGCCTGAGCCATATTTTGGAGCCAAATTCTGGCTTTATGCACGTATTCGCAGTTTGATATTACGACTTTTTATATCCAAGTACTGAGAGCGGCTGTCAGTCACATTTTGCACAAACTCCCATGCAGTTTTCAAAATATCCCAAACATCCCAATTTCGAGGCCTGAGTCATATATTGGAGCCAAATTCTGGCTCTCTGCACGTATTCGCAGTTTGAAATTACGACTTTTTTATACCCAACATATGCGAAGAACTGAAAATGACGTTTGGTCACATTTGTCCCAATTCCCCCTGCAGTTTTCAAAATATCCCAGACATCCCAATTTTGGGCCTGAGCCATATTTTAGAGCCAAATTCTGGCTCTCTGCACGTATTCGCAGTTTGTTATTACGACTTTTTATACCCAACATATGCCAAGTAATGAAAGCGGCAATGAGTCACATTTTGCACAAACTCCCCTGCAGTTTTCAAAATATCCCAAACATCCCAATTTCGGTGCGTGAGCCATATTTTAGATCCAAATTCTGGCTCTCTGCAGGTATTCGCAGTTTGATATTACGACTTTTTTATACCCAACATATGCGAAGTACTGAAAGCGGCGTTTGGTCACATTTGTCCCAAACCTCCCTGCAGTTTTCAAAATATCCCAAACATCCCAATATCGAGACCTGAGCCATATTTTGGAGCCAAATTCTGGCTCTCTGCACGTATTCGCAGTTTGATATTACGACTTTTTTTACCCTACATATAACAAGTACTGAAAGCGGCAGTGAGTCACATTTTGCACAAACTCCCCTGCAGTTTTCAAAATATTTCAAACATCCCAATTTCGAGGCCTGAGCCATATTTTGGAGCCAAATTCTGGCTTTATGCACGTATTCGCAGTTTGATATTTCGACTTTTTATACCCAACATATGCCAAGTACTGAAATGGCAGTGAGTCACATTTTGCCCAAACTCCCATGCAGTTTTCAAAATATCCCAAACATTCAAATTTCGAGGCCTAAGCCATATATTGGAGCCAAATTCTGGCTCTCTGCACATATTCGCAGTTTGAAATTGCGACTATTTTATACCCAACATATGCGAAGTACTGTAAGCGGCGTTTGGTCACATTTATCCCAAACCTCCCTGCAGTTTTCAAAATATCCCAAACATCCCAATATCGAGGCTTGAGCCATATCTTGGAGGCAAATTCTGGCTCTCTGCACGTATTCGCAGTTTGAAATTGCGACTTTTTTATACCCAACATATGCCAAGTACTAAAAACGGCGTTTGGTCACATTTGTCCCAATCCCCCCTGCAGTTTTCAAAATATCCCAAACATCCCAATTTCGGTGCCTGAGCCATATTTTAGAGCCAAATTCTGGCTCTCTGCAGGTATTCGCAGTTTGATATTACGACTTTTTTATACCCAACATATGCGAAGTACTGAAAGCGGCGTTTGGTCACATTTGTCCCAAACCTCCCTGCAGTTTTCAAAATATCCCAAACATCCCAATATCGAGACCTGAACCAAATTTTGGAGCCAAATTCTAGCTCTCTGCACGTATTCGCAGTTTGATATTACGACTTTTTTTATCCTACATATAACAAGTACTGGAAGCGGCAGTGAGTCACATTTTGCACAAACTCCCCTGCAGTTTTCAAAATATTTCAAACATCCCAATTTCGAGGCCTGAGCCATATTTTGGAGCCAAATTCTGGCTTTATGCACGTATTCGCAGTTTGATATTACGACTTTTTTTACCCTACATATGACAAGTACTGAAAGCGCCAGTGAGTCACATTTTGCACAAACTCCCCTGCAGTTTTCAAAATATCTCAAACATCCCAATTTCGAGGCCTGAGCCATATTTTGGAGCCAAATTCTGGCTTTATGCACGTATTCGCAGTTTGATATTACGACTTTTTATACCCAACATATGACAAGTACTGAAAGCGACAGTGAGTCACATTTGTCCCAATCCCCCCCTGCAGTTTTCAAAATATCTCAAACATCCCAATTTCGAGGCCTGAGCCATATTTTGGAGCCAAATTCTGGCTTTATGCACGTATTCGCAGTTTGATATTTCGACTTTTTATACCCAACATATGCCAAGTGCTGAAAAGCGGCGTTTGGTCACATTTGTCCCAATCCCCCCTGCAGTTTTCAAAATATCCGAAACATCCCAATATCGAGGCCTGAGCCATATATTGGAGCCAAATTCTAGCTCTCTGCACGTATTCGCAGTTCAAAATTACGACTTATTATACCCAACATATGCCAAGTAATGAAAGCGGCAATGAGTCACATTTTGCACAAACTCCCCTGCAGTTTTCAAAATATCCCAAACATCCCAATTTCGAGGCCTGAGCCATATTTTAAAGCCAACTTCTGGCTCTCTGCACGTATTCGCAGTTTGAAATTACAACTTTTTTATACCCAACACATGCCAAGTACTTAAAGCGGCGTTTGGTCACATTTGTCCCAAACCTCCCAACAGTTTTCAAAATATCCAAAACATCCCAATATCTAGGCCTTAGCCATAATTTGGAGCCAAATTCTGGCTCTCTGCACGTATTCGCAGTTTAATATTACGACTTTTTATACCCAACATATGCCAAATAATGGACGCAGCCATGAGTCACATTTTGCAGAAACTCCCCTGCAGTTTTCAAAATATCATAACCATCCCAATTTCGAGGCCTGAGCCATATTTTGGAGCCAAATTCTGGCTCTCTGCACGTATTCGCAGTTTGAAATTACGACTTTTTTATACCCAACATATGCGAAGTACTGAAAGCGGCGTTTGGTTACATTTGTCCTAAACCTCCCTGCAGTTTTCAAAATATCCCAAACATCCCAATATCGAGGCTTGAGCCATATCTTGGAGCCAAATTCTGGCTCTCTGCACGTATTCGCAGTTTGAAATTGCGACTTTTTTATACCCAACATATGCCAAGTACTGAAAGCGGCGTTTGGTCACATTTGTCCCAATCCCCCCTGCAGTTTTCAAAATATCCCAAACATCCCAATTTCGGTGCCTGAGCCATATTTTAGAGCCAAATTCTGGCTCTCTGCAGGTATTCGCAGTTTGATATTACGACTTTTTTATACCCAACATATGCGAAGTACTGAAAGCGGCGTTTGGTCACATTTGTCCCAAACCTCCCTGCAGTTTTCAAAATATCCCAAACATCCCAATATCGAGACCTGAACCAAATTTTGGAGCCAAATTCTAGCTCTCTGCACGTATTCGCAGTTTGATATTACGATTTTTTTTATCCTACATATAACAAGTACTGGAAGCGGCAGTGAGTCACATTTTGCACAAACTCCCCTGCAGTTTTCAAAATATTTCAAACATCCCAATTTCGAGGCCTGAGCCATATTTTGGAGCCAAATTCTGGCTTTATGCACGTATTCGCAGTTTGATATTACGAATTTTTTTACCCTACATATGACAAGTACTGAAAGCGGCAGTGAGTCACATTTTGCACAAACTCCCCTGCAGTTTTCAAAATATCTCAAACATCCCAATTTCGAGGCCTGAGCCATATTTTGGAGCCAAATTCTGGCTTTATGCACGTATTCGCAGTTTGATATTACGACTTTTTATACCCAACATATGACAAGTACTGAAAGCGACAGTGAGTCACATTTGTCCCAATCCCCCCCTGCAGTTTTCAAAATATCTCAAACATCCCAATTTCGAGGCCTGAGCCATATTTTGGAGCCAAATTCTGGCTTTATGCACGTATTCGCAGTTTGAAATTATGACTTTTTTATACCCAACATATGCCAAGTGCTGAAAAGCGGCGTTTGGTCACATTTGTCCCAATCCCCCCTGCAGTTTTCAAAATATCCGAAACATCCCAATATCGAGGCCTGAGCCATATATTGGAGCCAAATTCTAGCTCTCTGCACGTATTCGCAGTTCAAAATTACGACTTATTATACCCAACATATGCCAAGTAATGAAAGCGGCAATGAGTCACATTTTGCACAAACTCCCCTGCAGTTTTCAAAATATCCCAAACATCCCAATTTCGAGGCCTGAGCCATATTTTAAAGCCAACTTCTGGCTCTCTGCACGTATTCGCAGTTTGAAATTACAACTTTTTTATACCCAACACATGCCAAGTACTTAAAGCGGCGTTTGGTCACATTTGTCCCAAACCTCCCAACAGTTTTCAAAATATCCAAAACATCCCAATATCTAGGCCTTAGCCATAATTTGGAGCCAAATTCTGGCTCTCTGCACGTATTCGCAGTTTAATATTACGACTTTTTATACCCAACATATGCCAAATAATGGACGCAGCCATGAGTCACATTTTGCAGAAACTCCCCTGCAGTTTTCAAAATATCATAACCATCCCAATTTCGAGGCCTGAGCCATATTTTGGAGCCAAATTCTGGCTCTCTGCACGTATTCACAGTTTGAAATTACGACTTTTTTATACCCAACATATGCGAAGTACTGAAAGCGGCGTTTGGTTACATTTGTCCTAAACCTCCCTGCAGTTTTCAAAATATCCCAAACATCCCAATATCGAGGCTTGAGCCATATCTTGGAGCCAAATTCTGGCTCTCTGCACGTATTCGCAGTTTGAAATTGCGACTTTTTTATACCCAACATATGCCAAGTACTGAAAGCGGCGTTTGGTCACATTTGTCCCAATCCCCCCTGCAGTTTTCAAAATATCCCAAACATCCCAATTTCGGTGCCTGAGCCATATTTTAGAGCCAAATTCTGGCTCTCTGCAGGTATTCGCAGTTTGATATTACGACTTTTTTATACTCAACATATGCGAAGTACTGAAAGCGGCGTTTGGTCACATTTGTCCCAAACCTCCCTGTAGTTTTCAAAATATCCCAAACATCCCAATATCGAGACCTGAACCAAATTTTGGAGCCAAATTCTAGCTCTCTGCACGTATTCGCAGTTTGATATTACGACTTTTTTTATCCTACATATAACAAGTACTGGAAGCGGCAGTGAGTCACATTTTGCACAAACTCCCCTGCAGTTTTCAAAATGTTTCAAACATCCCAATTTCGAGGCCTGAGCCATATTTTGGAGCCAAATTCTGGCTTTATGCACGTATTCGCAGTTTGATATTACGACTTTTTTTACCCTACATATGACAAGTACTGAAAGCGGCAGTGAGTCACATTTTGCACAAACTCCCCTGCAGTTTTCAAAATATCTCAAACATCCCAATTTCGAGGCCTGAGCCATATTTTGGAGCCAAATTCTGGCTTTATGCACGTATTCGCAGTTTGATATTACGACTTTTTATACCCAACATATGACAAGTACTGAAAGCGACAGTGAGTCACATTTGTCCCAATCCCCCCCTGCAGTTTTCAAAATATCTCAAACATCCCAATTTCGAGGCCTGAGCCATATTTTGGAGCCAAATTCTGGCTTTATGCACGTATTCGCAGTTTGAAATTATGATTTTTTATACCCAACATATGCCAAGTGCTGAAAAGCGGCGTTTGGTCACATTTGTCCCAATCCCCCCTGCAGTTTTCAAAATATCCGAAACATCCCAATATCGAGGCCTGAGCCATATATTGGAGCCAAATTCTAGCTCTCTGCACGTATTCGCAGTTCGAAATTACGACTTATTATACCCAACATATGCCAAGTAATGAAAGCGGCAATGAGTCACATTTGTCCCAATCCCCCCTGGAGTTTTCAAAATATCCCAAACATCCCAATTTCTTTGCCTGAGCCATATTTTAGAGCCAAATTCTGGCTCTCTGCACGTATTCGCAGTTTGAAATTACGACTTTTTTATACCCAACATATGCGAAGTACTGAAAGCGGCGTTTGGTCACATTTGTCCCAAACCTCCCTGCAGTTTTCAAAATATCCCAAACATCCCAATATCGAGACCTGAGCCATATTTTGGATCCAAATTCTGGCTCTCTGCACGTATTCGCAGTTTGATATTACGACTTTTTTTACCCTACATATGACAAGTACTGAAAGCGGCTGTGAGTCACATTTTGCACAAACTCCCCTGCAGTTTTCAAAATATCTCAAACATCCCAATTTGGAGGCCTGAGCCATATTTTGGAGCCAAATTCTGGCTTTATGCACGTATTCGCAGTTTGATATTACGACTTTTTATACCCAACATATGACAAGTACTGAAAGCGACAGTGAGTCACATTTGTCCCAATCCCCCCCTGCAGTTTTCAAAATATCTCAAACATCCCAATTTCGAGGCCTGAGCCATATTTTGGAGCCAAATTCTGGCTTTATGCACGAATTCGCAGTTTGAAATTATGACTTTTTTATACCCAACATATGCCAAGTGCTGAAAAGCGGCGTTTGGTCACATTTGTCCCAATCCCCCCTGCAGTTTTCAAAATATCCGAAACATCCCAATATCGAGGCCTGAGCCATATATTGGAGCCAAATTCTAGCTCTCTGCACATATTCGCAGTTCGAAATTACGACTTATTATACCCAACATATGCCAAGTAATGAAAGCGGCAATGAGTCACATTTTGCACAAACTCCCCTGCAGTTTTCAAAATATCCCAAACATCCAAATTTCGAGGCCTGAGCCATATTTTAAAGCCAACTTCTGGCTCTCTGCACGTATTCGCAGTTTGAAATTACAACTTTTTTATACCCAACACATGCCAAGTACTTAAAGCGGCGTTTGGTCACATTTGTCCCAAACCTCCCAACAGTTTTCAAAATATCCAAAACATCCCAATATCTAGGCCTGAGCCATAATTTGGAGCCAAATTCTGGCTCTCTGCACGTATTCGCAGTTTAATATTACGACTTTTTATACACAACATATGCCAAATAATGGACGCAGCCATGAGTCACATTTTGCAGAAACTCCCCTGCAGTTTTCAAAATATCATAACCATCCCAATTTCGAGGCCTGAGCCATATTTTGGAGCCAAATTCTTGCTCTCTGCACGTATTCGCAGTTTGAAATTACGACTTTTTTATACCCAACATATGCGAAGTACTGAAAGCGGCGTTTGGTTACATTTGTCCTAAACCTCCCTGCAGTTTTCAAAATATCCCAAACATCCCAATATCGAGGCTTGAGCCATATCTTGGAGCCAAATTCTGGCTCTCTGCACGTATTCGCAGTTTGAAATTGCGACTTTTATATACCCAACACATGCCAAGTACTGAAAGCGGCATTTGGTCACATTTGTCCCAATCCCCCCTGGAGTTTTCAAAATATCCCAAACATCCCAATTTCTTTGCCTGAGCCATATTTTAGAGCCAAATTCTGGCTCTCTGCACGTATTCGCAGTTTGAAATTACGACTTTTTTATACCCAACATATGCGAAGTACTGAAAGCGGCGTTTGGTCACATTTGTCCCAAACCTCCCAGCAGTTTTCAAAATATCCCAAACATCCCAATATCTAGGCCTGAGCCATATTTTGGAGCCAAATTCTGGCTCTCTGCACGTATTCGCAGTTTGATATTACGACTTTTTATACCCAACATATGCCAAATACTGAAAGCGGCAGTGAGTCACATTTTGCACAAACTCCCCTGCAGTTTTTAAAATATCCCAAACATCCCAATTACGAGGCCTGAGCCACATTTTGGAGCCAAATTCTGGCTTTATGCATGTATTCGCAGTTTGATATTACTACTTTTTATACCCAAGTACTGAAAGCGGCAGTGAGTCACATTTTGCACAAACTCCCATGCAGTTTTCAAAATATCCCAAACATCCCAACTTCGAGGCCTGAGCCATATATTGGAGCCAAATTCTGGCTCTCTGCACGTATTCGCAGTTTGAAATTACGAATTTTTTATACCCAACATATGCGAAGTACTGGAATCGGCTTTTGGTCACATATGTCCCAATCCCCCCGGCAGTTTTCAAAATATCAAAAACATCCCAATGTCGGTGCCTGAGCCATATTTTAGAGCCAAATTCTGGCTCTCTGCACGTATTCGCAGTTTGATATTACGAATTTTAATACCCAACATATGCCAAATAATGGATGCGGCAGTGAGTCACATTTTGAACAAACTCCCCTGCAGTTTTCAAAATATCCTAACCATCCCAATTTCGAGGCCTGAGGCATATTTTGGAGCCAAATTCTGGCTCTCTGCACGTATTCGCAGTTTGAAATTACGACTTTTTTATACCCAACATATGCGAAGTACTGAAAGCGGCGTTTGGTCACATTTGTCCGAAACCTCCCTGCAGTTTTGAAAATATCCCAAACATCCCAATTTCTTTGCCTGAGCCATATTTTAGAGCCAAATTCTGGCTCTCTGCACATATTCGCAGTTTGAAATTACGACTTTTTTATACCCAACATATGCGAAGTACTGAAAGCAGCGTTTGGTCACATTTGTCCCAAACCTCCCTGCAGTTTTCAAAATATCCCAAACATCCCAATTACGAGGCCTGAGCCTCATTTTGGAGCCAAATTCTGGCTCTCTGCACGTATTCGCAGTTTGATATTACGACTTTTTATACCCAACATATGCCAAGTAATGGATTCGGCAGTGAGTCACATTTTGCACAAACTCCCCTGCAGTTTTCAAAATATCCCAAACATCCCAATTTATTTGCCTGAGCCATATTTTTGAGCCAAATTCTGGCTCTCTGCACGTATTCGCAGTTTGAAATTACGACTTTTTTATACCCAACATATGCCAAGTACTGAAAGCGGCGTTTGGTCACATTTGTCCCAAACCTCCCAGCAGTTTTCAAAATATCCCAAACATCCCAAAATCTATGCCTGAGCCATATTTTGGAGCCAAATTCTGGCTCTCTGCACGTATTCGCAGTTTGATATTACGACTTTTTATACCCAGCATATGCCAAGTACTGAAAGCGGTAGTGAGTCACATTTTGCACAAACTCCCCTGCAGTTTTCAAAATATACCAAACATCCCAATTACGAAGCCTGAGCCACATTTTGGAGCCAAATTCTGGCTTTATGCATGTATTCGCAGTTTGATATTACGACTTTTTATACCCAAGTACTGAAAGCGGCAGTCAGTCACATTTTGCACAAACTCCCATGCAGTTTTCAAAATATCCCAAACATCCCAATTTCAAGGCCTGAGCCATATATTGGAGCCTAATTCTGGCTCTCTGCACGTATTCGCAGTTTGAAATTACGACTTTTTTATACCCAACATATGCGAAGTACTGAAAGCGGCGTTTGGTCACATTTGTCCCAATCCCCCCTGCAGTTTTCAAAATATCCCAAACATCCCAATTTCGGTGCCCGAGCCATATTTTAGAGCCAAATTCTGGCTCTCTGCACGTATTCGCAGTTTGATATTACGACTTTTTATACCCAACATATGCCAAGTACTGAAAGCGGCAGTGAGTCACATTTTGCACAAACTCCCATGCAGTTTTCAAAATATCCCAAACATCCCAATTTCGGTGCCTGAGCCATATTTTAGAGCCAAATTCTGGCTCTCTGCACGTATTCGCAGTTTGATATTACGACTTTTTATACCCAACATATACCAAGTAATGGACGCGGCAGTGAGTCACATTTTGCACAAACTCTCCTGCAGTTTTCAAAATATCCCAAACATCCCAATATCGAGGCTTGAGCCATATTTTGGAGCCAAATTCTGGCTCTCTGCACGTATTCGCAGTTTGAAATTGCGACTTTTTTATACCCAACATATGCCAAGTACTGAAAGCGGCGTTTGGTCACATTTGTCCCAATCCCCCCTGCAGTTTTCAAAATATCCCAAACATCCTAATTTCGGTGCCTGAGCCATATTTTAGAGCCAAATTCTGGTTCTCTGCAGGTATTCGCAGTTTGATATTACGATTTTTTTATACCCAACATATGCGAAGTACTGAAAGCGGTGTTTGGTCACATTTGTCCCAAACCTCCCTGCAGTTTTCAAAATATCCCAAACATCCCAATATCGAGACCTGAGCCATATTTTGGAGCCAAATTTTGGCTCTCTGCACGTATTCGCAGTTTGATAATACGACTTTTTTTATCCTACATATAACAAGTACTGAAAGCGGCAGTGAGTCACATTATGAACAAACTCCCCTGCAGTTTTCAAAATATTTCAAACATCCCAATTTCGAGGCCTGAGCCATATTTTGGAGCCAAATTCTGGCTTTATGCACGTATTCTCTGTTTGATATTACGACTTTTTATACCCAACATATGCGAAGTACTGAAAGCGGCGTTTGGTCACATTTATCCTAAAGCTCTATGCAGTTTTCAAAATATCCCAAACATCCCAATATCTAGGCCTGAGCCATATTTTGGAGCCAAATTCAGGCTCTCTGTACACATTCGCGGTTTGAAATTACGACTTTTTATACCCAACATATGCCAAGTCCTGAAAGCGGCAGTGAGTCATATTTTGCACAAACTCCCCTGCAGTTTTCAAAATATCCCAAATATCCCAACTTCGAGGCCTGAGCCATATTTTGGAGTCAAATTCTGGCTCTCTGCACGTATTCGTAGTTTGAAATTGCGAATTTTTTATACCCAACATATGCAAAGTACTGAAAGCGGCGTTTGGTCACATTTGGCCCAATCCCCCCCTGCAGTTTTCAAAATATCTCAAACATCCCAGTTTCGGTGCCTGAGCCATATTTTAGAGCCAAATTCTGGCTCTCTGCACGTATTCGTAGTTTGAAATTACAACTTTTTTATACCCAACATATGCAAAGTACTGAAAGCGGTGTTTGGTCACATTTGTCCCAAACCTCCCTGCAGTTTTCAAAATATCCCAAACATCCCAATATCGAGACCTGAGCCATATTTTGAAGCCAAATTCTGGCTCTCTGCACGTATTCGCAGTTTGATATTACGACTTTTTATACGAAAAATATGCCAAGTACTGAAAGCGGCGTTTGGTCACATTTGTCCCAAACCTCCCTGCAGTTTTCAAAATATCCCAAAAATCCCAATTTCGAGGCCTGAGCCATATTTTGGAGCCAAATTCAGGCTCTCTGCACATATTCGCAGTTTGAAATTCCGACTTCTTATACCCAACATATGCCAAGTACTGAAAGGGGCAGTGAGTCACATTTTGCACAAACTTCCCTGCAGTTTTTAAAATATCCCAAATATCCCAATTTTCAGGCCTGAGCCATATTTTGGAGTCAAATACTGACTTTCTGCACGTATTCGCAGTTTGAAATTGCGACTTTTTTATACCCAGCATATGCCAAGTACTGAAAGCGGCGTTTGGTCACATTTGTCCCAATCCCCCCTGCAGTTTTCAAAATATCTCAAACATCCCAAATTCGTGCCTGAGCCATATTTCAGAGCCAAATTCTGGCTCCCTGCAGGTATTCGCAGTTTGATATTACGACTTTTTATACCCAACATATGCCAAGTAATGGACGCGGCAGTGAGTCACATTTTGCACAAACTCCTCTGCAGTTTTCAAAAATCATAAACATCCCAATTTCGAGGCCTGAGCCATATTTTGGAGCCAAATTCTGGCTCTCTACACGTATTGGCAGTTTGATATTACGACTTTTTATACCCAACATATGCGAAGTACTGAAATCGGCGTTTGGTCACATTTATCCCAAACCTCTATGCAGTTTTCAAAATATCCCAAACATCCCAATATCTAGGCCTGAGCCATATTTTGGAGCCAAATTCAGGCTCTCTGTACACATTCGCAGTTTGAAATTACGACTTTTTATACCCAACATATGCCAAGTCCTGACAGCAGCAGTGAGTCATATTTTGCACAAACTCCCCTGCAGTTTTCAAAATATCCCAAATATCCCAATATCGAGGCTTGAGCCATATCTTGGAGCCAAATTCTGGATCTCTGCACGTATTCACAGTTTGAAATTGCGACTTTTATATACCCAATATATGCCAGGTACTGAAAGCAGCGTTTGGTCACATTTGTCCCAATCCCCCCTTGAGTTTTCAAAATATCCTAAACATATTAATTTCTTTGCCTGAGCCATATTTTAGAGCCAAATTCTGGCTCTCTGCACTGTGACGGTAACGCGTTGGTGTTCGGCTGTTTAAGGCTAGGGGTATGGCCTCGTCACATAGTTATAAAAAAAAATAGAAAAACTGGAACTTCGTCTGTGGTAAGGTAAGGAGAAGACACACAAAACACAAGTAAACTTTAACAATGAAATTTTAATTACGTTAAATAAATCAAAACATGAAAATAATGCACAAACAAATTCTTATAATAAAATCAATCAATCAAAATAATAAGAATACTTAAATGACACAATGAAAAGTTACGTTAAGGCAAAATAACAAGAAGTGCAACACAAAGGTAAGTGGGAGGTGCTGGAATATTGGCTTAAAGCCACCACCTCTCTCAGTACACGCTAACGTCTAGCTGGGAGGAGTGCTGGCTACGAAAGCACTGAACATTCTGAGGACTGATGTTGGGGCGACCCCAGACATCAGGTAGTATTGGGGGGGGCGAGGCAGGTGCAGCCAGACCGGCGACCAATCAGCGGAGCCGTAGCGATCAACGGGTAGTTTGGTGGTTGGAGTTCGAACAGGTGGCTGGCTGCATACGTTTCTGCTCACCCTGGCAAGCCTTGCTGGTGTTGTTGTCGTTGTTGGACATTTCTTCCATAGTCTTTTTATATAATTGTGAAGACGTAATTATGGAGGGAAGAGCAGGCTCAATCTCTTGAAGGAGATTATTGTCACAACTCTCCCCCGAAGCCTGCGGTTCTGGAAGAAGTACGTCGTTATGTGGTGGAGTATTAGATGGAGTTGCTTCTACTTCATAAACTCTGGAGAGATCATGGGCTAAGATGTTGTCAGACTCTTGGTATAGCGTGTCTCCAGGTTGAATTTCTGCAGTTAGCAAGCCCATAGTAAAAGACGTTGAGATGAGAAGTGGGCGTGCTGCAGGAGGTGTAGGGTGGTGTGGTCCGTATTGATGGTGGACCGAGCACTTTTCAGGTGTGGAGTGAAGTGCTGAAGCTTCAGGATGAGGAAAAGTAGCTCCTTGCCAATTGTTCCGTCGTTCCTTGTAGCAGTAGTCGCTGACAGGTGTATTCTTCTCGCCTCGTTGCTGCATCACGACACCACCATCGTCGGTACCATTGGCGTCGACATGGAGGATGTAGGGCTTATCTGACGAGGTGAGAGTGGAATTAGAAGAGGGCATAGGAGCACGATTATTATCCTGAAAGCATTTGGGAAGATCATTAAGGATTTTGGAATTAGAAAGCGCCGACTCCTTGTCAGTGCTTTCGGGAGAAGAAGCTGGGAAGGTCTCACTGTGGATGTAGGGTTCTGTGAATGTGGAATAGTTAGTCAAGACAGTGGGAGGAGTACCATTATATTGCTTCAGGAGGTTGACGTGGCACAGCTGGGTCTTCCGCCGCCTATCTGGAGTCTCTATCACATAATTATTATTATTCCTGCACTCTTTGACGCAGTAGGGTCCTGAAAATCTGTTTTGTAAAGGTGAACCTGGGATAGGGAAATAAGCAAGGACGAAGTCTCCCGGCTTGAATTTTCTTACTTTGCTGGTCTGGTCGTAATGAGTCTTCATTCTCACCTGGGCTTTCAATAGATTATCATGGGCAAAGCGGTGGACTCTCTCTAGAATGTGCTGAAGGTTTTGAAGAAACTGGGGCACATTCTGATGCTCACTGAAGGTGGCATCTCTGAGAGAGTCTTTGAAAGCCTTAAGGGGAGTACGGCACTTACGGCCGTAGAGCATCTCATAAGGAGATACTCCTAGGGACTCATTGGGGAGACTTCTGAAAATACACATTATTAGGTCAATCTGCTTATCCCAATCCTTCGAGGTTTCACTACAAAACTTTTTCAAGAGTGCTTTGATGGTCTGATGACTACGTTCAAGAGAACCCTGTGAAGCAGGATGATAGGGGCTGGACAATACCTGTTTGATGTTGAACTCCTCCAGTGTCCTTTTGAAGAGATCACTGGTGAAGTTGGTGCCACAGTCACTTTGAATCTCCCTGGGAAATCCGTATTGAGTGAAGATCTTCAATAGATGTTTGATAACCGTAGCAGCCGTGATGTTCTTCACTGGAACTGCTATGGGAAATCTGGTGGTAGGACACAGGATGGTTAGGATGTAGGCGTTACCTGAACTGGTCCGAGGTAAAGGACCAACACAGTCTATTATGAGTCTGTGGAAAGGTTCCGCAGGCACCTGTATGGGAATCAGTGGTGCTCTGGGAATGGAGACGTTCGGTTTGCCTGCCATCTGACATGTATGACACTGTTTTACGTACTGTTTGACGTTATTTACCATACCTGGCCAGTAGTAGTCTTGACGAATCCCATGGTAAGTCTTGTTGAAGCCGTAGTGGGAGAATGCTCCGTGGGCCAGGTGTAGAATAGTGGGCCGCAGGCTGGTGGGAATCACAAGTTGTTCGATGTTGGCCCAATCGTCCTCCTCCTTCAGTTTACTGGGTCTATATCGGCGGTAGAGCAAGTCGTTCTCTAGGAAGAACCCAGGAATACTGTCGGGTTGAGTCTCAGCCTGGAAAAACAATGGTGTTAAAGTAAGATCTTCCCTCTGCAACTTACGGAACTCCAACTTGGTCAGATGCGGGGGTAGTTTCTGAGGGTCTTGAGGGACAGCGGTAGCAGTAGAGTCAGCTGGCTTTGGACGTGCGGCTTGTGCACGGGTGGTCACGAGAACCGGAGGAGAAACTTCATCACTCTCTTGAACCTCTGCTGGAACATACTCAAGAATAGGGTTACTTGGCACAGAGTTACACACCTGGGGTTTGTCCATGACGATCAGGTTGGTCGGTTGCAGGTCTTCTGCCAAGTCGTTGCCTAGGAGAAGTTGCACTCCAGGCATGGGAAAAGGCTTTTCCCTGACGGCGACTTGGACTTCCCCGTTCACGTAGGGACAATCCAGGTGGACTCTGGCGAGAGGGTATGGAGTGGTAGCAGTGAGGTCAGTGATGAAGACTGTTTCCCCGGTGTAGACGATGTTGGGCACAGCCGACTTCAAGATGATCGATTGTAGAGCCGCTGTGTCCCTCAAGATCTTCAATTTGAAACGTCCCTCCGGATTTGAACCGTTGGCAGAGACAGTTCCAGTATACAGGTGGTTACTGAAAAGAGAAAGATCATTAACATCAACACCAACATTCATCACAGGCTTACCGGACTTAGGAGGAGTTGGTTTGGGTCGTTGTTGGTCAGTGGTTCCCTTGTATTGAGACTTACCACACTTGTCTATGGTATGTCCATAGAGTCTACAATACTTGCAGTACAGTTGTGAACCAGCTTGATCGGGGCTCACCTTTTCGTAACTGTACCACGACTTCTTACTGGAGGATGGTTCAGGTGTCAGCCGGTGGATGAGGCTGTAAGTGTCAGCCGACTTAGCACACTTCAGGTAGTCGGTTTCTTCTTTATCTGCTAAGTAGAGGCGAACAGGAGGCGGCACACGTCTCAAGAATTCTTCAACAAGCATCAGGTTGACGAGTTCTGTAAAAGTAGAGACATGTGCTGCTTCCAGCCATTTCATGAAATACCTCCGTTTCGTGTTAGCAAACTCGAGGAAGGTAGTGGTACTTGCCTTCAGGTGGTCACGGAATTTCCTTCTATAACTTTCAGTAGAGAGGAGGTAGGCGTCCAACACTGCTTGTTTCAGAGTGTAGTAGTCATTCTCAGACGCCAAAGTACTGAGTGTGACTGCAGCTCTACCTGTAAGATGGACTCTGAGAAGTGTTGCCCATTGGTCGACAGGCCAACTGAGTTGATTAGCAAGGGTTTCAAAGGTGGTAAAGAACACATCAACTTCTGCTTCTACAAAGGATGGCATTAACTTACTTGCATGTGATATATTAAAACTGACGGGAAGATTGGCAGTAGCTTGTTGGCGTTGAGTGAAGTGGGAAGTTTCCAAGGCGATTTCACGTTGACGACACTCTAGAGCCAGAGTTGCTTGTTGCTTGTCATGTTCGCGTTGCATCTCCAACTCGCGTCGTTTGGTTTCAAGCTGTACTCGTTCCCGCTCCTGGAGTGTTTCAAGCTGTACACGTTCCCGCTCCTGGAGTAGTGCAATCTCACGTTCTTGTTCTTCTCTCCGTATGGTAGCTGCTTCTCTTTGCTGCTCACGTTCAATCTTAGCCAGCTCTAGTTTAAGTTTCAGCGTTGCCAAATCAGTTTTATCTGCAATATAGTAAGTTTCATGAGTTTCAGAGTCTATCTTACCTTGCTCTAAATAGTAATCCAGCAACAGGTTGTGTAGGTCATTTTTGTTGGCTTGGTAGGGAACTTCTAGTTGATACTCATGTGCAAGAGTTTGTAATTCAGTCCTCTTGGCACGACTTAAAGTCCCTATTTCACCTGCTGGATTTGCACGGAAAGTTTGGAGACGAAACATGGTGAAATTAGCAAATAAAGGTACACGAATGTTCAATAATGAAATGTCAGAAACAGGACAACGTGGCAACTGGTACCTATCCTGTGTGATCTTTAACAATTAACGTTAAGTGAAAGATATTAAATGATTAAATTAAATCAAGGGCGCAGGAAATCTTGTACCCGGTACTCATGTAAGAGAATAAGGGCAAGAAAATCCTACTAACAAATGAAACAAAAGTTTCGAAAACAACTGAAACAGTTAAATGCTTCAAAAGTAAAATTGGTAGTCCAAGGATGTAGGCATACCTTGCCAAGTCTCTATAGGACATAAAGCAAGTTTTTCCTACTGAATTTAATATGATACTTACAGAATTAGCGAACTTTTGTGCTCTGAAAAAATAAGCTAATTCCCTACCGTTGTATGTATCATCATCTCTGACTGACGTGTAGGGGTGCGAGGTGTCAACTGGTGACGAGAACTGCTGCTGAGGTCCCAATTCAGCAACTAAAGTTCGAGCTAGAGGAACTATGGCCCTCTTTGTCCTCCTACAGTCAGATTGCAGAAGATTGGGTACTCTTGACCCGGGGCAGACCACAGTACCAGGGTACCAATATGATGATCTGTCAGAATGAGAAATATTCAAGGGACATAGATGGTAAATACGAGTAATAACAAGGAGGGAGAGATGACCAATTAAGAGTATGACTGAGGCCTACAGTCACCACGTATTCCAAAGTTGTCTCACCTTCACTATATGTTACTCTCGTAATGCACAATACACCGCACCTTATAAAAATGAAATTGAATGAAAAATAGTAAAGCTACGTTAACAAAGTTAAATACGCTTACCATCAATTACCACTTGGCACCAGTACCTGAGTGAAGCTCCCGGACAGGCCCCCATATAACTTGTGACGGTAACGCGTTGGTGTTCGGCTGTTTAAGGCTAGGGGTATGGCCTCGTCACATAGTTATAAAAAAAAATAGAAAAACTGGAACTTCGTCTGTGGTAAGGTAAGGAGAAGACACACAAAACACAAGTAAACTTTAACAATGAAATTTTAATTACGTTAAATAAATCAAAACATGAAAATAATGCACAAACAAATTCTTATAATAAAATCAATCAATCAAAATAATAAGAATACTTAAATGACACAATGAAAAGTTACGTTAAGGCAAAATAACAAGAAGTGCAACACAAAGGTAAGTGGGAGGTGCTGGAATATTGGCTTAAAGCCACCACCTCTCTCAGTACACGCTAACGTCTAGCTGGGAGGAGTGCTGGCTACGAAAGCACTGAACATTCTGAGGACTGATGTTGGGGCGACCCCAGACATCAGGTAGTATTGGGGGGGGCGAGGCAGGTGCAGCCAGACCGGCGACCAATCAGCGGAGCCGTAGCGATCAACGGGTAGTTTGGTGGTTGGAGTTCGAACAGGTGGCTGGCTGCATACGTTTCTGCTCACCCTGGCAAGCCTTGCTGGTGTTGTTGTCGTTGTTGGACATTTCTTCCATAGTCTTTTTATATAATTGTGAAGACGTAATTATGGAGGGAAGAGCAGGCTCAATCTCTTGAAGGAGATTATTGTCACAGCACGTATTCGCAGATTGAAATTACGACTTTTTTATACACAACATATGCGAAGTACTGAAAGCGGCGTTTGGTCACATTTGTCCCAAACCTCCCTGGAGTTTTCAAAATATCCCAAACATCCCAATATCGAGACCTGAGCCATATTTTGGAGCCAAATTCTGGCTCTCTGCACGTATTCGCAGTTTGATATTACGACTTTTTATACCCAACATATGCCAAGTAATGGACGCGGCAGTGAGTCACATTTTGCACAAACTCCCCTGCAGTTTTCAAAATATCCCAAACATCCCAATTTCTTGTCCTGAGCCATATTTTAGAGCCAAATTCTGGCTCTCTGCACGTATTCGCAGTTTGAAATTACGACTTTTTTATACCCAACATATGCCAAGTACTGAAAGCGACAATGAGTCACATTTGTCGCAATCCCCCCTGCAGTTTTCAAAATATCTCAAACATCCCAATTTCGAGGCCTGAGCCATATTTTGTAGCCAAATTCTGGCTTTATGCACGTATTCGCAGTTTGAAATTACGACTTTTTTATACCCAACATATGCCAAGTGCTGAAAAGCGGCGTTTGGTCACATTTGTCCCAATCCCCCCTGCAGTTTTCAAAATATCCCAAACATCCCAATATCGAGACCTGAGCCATATTTTGGAGCCAAACTCTAGTTCTCTGCACGTATTGGCAGTTCGAAATTACGACTTTTTTATACCCAACATATGCCAAGTAATGAAAGCGGCAATGAGTCACATTTTGCTGAAACTCCCCTGCAGTTTTCAAAATATCCCAAACATCCCAATTTCGAGGCCTGAGCCATATTTTGGAGCCAACTTCTGGCTCTCTGCACGTATTCGCAGTTTGAAATTACGACTTTTTTATACCCAACATATGCCAAGTACTGAAAGCGGTGTTTGGTCACATTTGTCCCAAACCTCCCAGCAGTTTTCAAAATATCCCAAACATCCCAATATCTAGGCCTGAGCCATATTTTGGAGCCAAATTCTGGCTCTCTGCACGTATTCGCAGTTTGATATTACGACTTTTTATCCCCAGCATATGCCAAGTACTGAAAGCGGCAGTTAGTCACATTTTGCACAAACCCCCTGCAGTTTTCAAAATATCCCAAACATCCCAATTACGAGGCCTGAGCCACATTTTGGAGCCAAATTCTGGCTTTATGCATGTATTCGCAGTTTGATATTACGACTTTTTATACCCAAGTACTGTAAGCGGCAGTGAGTCATATTTTGCACAAACTCCCATGCAGTTTTCAAAATATCCCAAACATCCCAATTTCGAGGCCTGAGCCATATATTGGAGCCAAATTCTGGCTCTCTGCACGTATTCGCAGTTTGAAATTACGACTTATTTATACCCAACATATGCGAAGACGTGAAAGCGGCGTTTGGTCACATTTGTCCCAATCCCCCCTGCAGTTTTCAAAATATCCCAAACATCCCAATTTCGGTGCCTGAGTCATATTTTAGAGCCAAATTCTGGCTCTCTGCACGTATTCGCAGTTTGTTATTACGACTTTTTATACCCAACATATGCCGAGTAATGTACGCGGCAGTGAGTCACATTTTGCACAAACTCCCCTGCAGTTTTCAAAATATCATAAACATCCCAATTTCCAGGCCTGAGCCATATTTTGGAGCCAAATTCTGGCTCTCTGCACGTATTCGCAGTTTGAAATTACGACTTTTTTATACCCAACATATGCAAAGTACTGAAAGCGGCGTTTGGTCACATTTGTCCCAATCCCCCCTGCAGTTTTCAAAATATCCCAAACATCCCAATTTCGGTGCCTGAGCCATATTTTAGAGCCAAATTCTGGCTCCCTGCACGTATTCGCAGTTTGATATTACGACTTTTTATACCCAACATATGCCAAGTAATAGACGCGGCAGTGAGTCACATTTTGCACAAACTCCTCTGCAGTTTTCAAAATATCATAAATATACCAATTTCGAGGCATGAGCCATATTTTGGAGCCAAATTCTGGCTCTCTGCACGTGTTCGCAGTTTGAAATTACAACTTTTTTATACCCAACATATGCGAAGTACTGAAAGAGGCGTTTTTTTACATTTGTCCGAAACCTCCCTGCAGTTTTCAAAATATCTAAAACATCCCAATATCGAGGCTTGAGCCATATTTTGGAGCCAAATTCTGGCTCTCTGCACGTATTCGCAGTTTGAAATTGCGAATTTTTTATACCCAACATATGCCAAGTACTGAAAGCGGCGTTTGGTCACATTCGTCCCAAACCTCCCTGCAGTTTTCAAAATATCCCAAAAATCCCAATTTCGAGACCTGAGCCATATTTTGAAGCCGAATTCTGGATCTCTGCACGTATTCGCAGTTTGATATTACGACTTTTTATACGAAACATATGCCAAGTACTGAAAGCGGCGTTTGGTCACATTTGTCCCAAACCTCCCTGCAGTTTTCAAAATATCCCAAAAATCCCAATTTCGGGACCTGAGCCATATTTTGAAGCCGAATTCTGGCTCTCTGCACGTATTCGCAGTTTGATATTACGACTTTTTATACGAAACATATGCCAAGTACTGAAAGCGGCGTTTGGTCACATTTGTCCCAAACCTCCCTGCAGTTTTCAAAATATCCCAAAAATCCCAATTTCGAGGCCTGAGCCATATTTTGGAGCCAAATTCAGGCTCTCTGCACATATTCGCAGTTTGAAATTCCGACTTTTTATACCCAACATATGCCAAGTACTGAAAGCGGCAGTGAGTCACATTTTGCACAAACTCCCCTGCAGTTTTTAAAATATCCAAAATATCCCAATTTTGAGGCCTGAGCCATATTTTGGAGTCAAATACTGACTTTCTGCACGTATTCGCAGTTTGAAATTGCGACTTTTTTATACCCAGCATATGCCAAGTACTGAAAGCGGCGTTTGGTCACATTTGTCCCAATCCCCCCTGCAGTTTTCAAAATATCCCAAACATCCCAATTTCGGTGCCTGAGCCATATTTCAGAGCCAAATTCTGGCTCTCTGCAGGTATTCGCAGTTTGATATTACGACTTTTTATACCCAACATATGCCAAGTAATGGACGCGGCAGTGAGTCACATTTTGCACAAACTCCTCTGCAGTTTTCAAAAATCATAAACATCTCAATTTCGAGGCCTGAGCCATATTTTGGAGCCAAATTCTGGCTCTCTGCACGTATTGGCAGTTTGAAATTACGAATTTTTTATACCCAACATATGCGAAGTACTGAAAGCGGCGTTTGGTCACATTTGTCCCAAACTTCCCTGCAGTTTTCAAAATATCCCAAACATCCCAATATCGAGGCTTGAGCCAAATTTTGGAGCCAAATTCTGGCTTTCTACACGTATTCGCAGTTTGATATTACATCTTTTCATACCCAAAATGTGCCAAGTACTGAAAGCGGCAGTGAGTCACATTTTGCACAAACTAACCTGCAGTTTTAAAATATCCCAAATATCCCAATTTTGAGGCCTGAGCCATATTTTGGAGTAAAATTCTGGCTCTCTGCACGTATTCGCAGTTTGAAATTGCGACTTTTTTATACCCAACATATGCCAAGTACTGAAAGTGGCGTTTGGTCACATTTGTCCCAATCCCCCCTGCAGTTTTCAAAATATCCCAAACATCCCAATTTCGGTGCCTGAGCCATATTTTGGAGCCAAATTCAGGCTCTCTGCACGTATTCGCAGTTTGATATTACGACTTTTTATACCCAACATATGCCAAGTAATGGACGCGGCAGTGAGTCACATTTTGCACAAACTCCCCTGCAGTTTTCAAAATATCATAAACATCCCAATTTCCAGGCCTGAGCCATATTTTGGAGCCAAATTCTGGCTCTCTGCACGTATTCGCAGTTTGAAATTACGACTTTTTTATACCCAACATATGTGAAGTACTGAAAGCGGCGTTTGGTCACAATTGTCCCAATCCCCCCTGCAGTTTTCAAAATATCCCAAACATCCCAATTTCGGTGCTTGAGTCATATTTTAGAGCCAAATTCTGGCTCTCTGCACGTATTCGCAGTTTGATATTACGACTTTTTATACCCAACATATGCCAAGTAATGTACGCGGCAGTGAGTCACATTTTGCACAAACTCCCCTGCAGTTTTCAAAATATCATAAACATCCCAATATCCAGGCCTGAGCCATATTTTGGAGCCAAATTCTGGCTCTCTGCACGTATTCGCAGTTTGAAATTGCGACTTTTTTATACCCAACATATGCAAAGTACTGAATGCGGCGTTTGGTCACATTTGGCCCATTTCCCCCTGCAGTTTTCAAAATATCTCAAACATCCCAGTTTCGGTGCCTGAGCCATATTTTAGAGCCAAATTCTGGCTCTCTGCACGTATTCGTAGTTTGAAATTACAACTTTTTTATACCCAACATATGCGAAGTACTGAAAGCGGTGTTTGGTCACATTTGTCCCAAACCTCCCTGCAGTTTTCAAAATATCCCAAACATCCCAATATCGAGACCTGAGCCATATTTTGAAGCCAAATTCTGGCTCTCTGCACGTATTCGCAGTTTGATATTACGACTTTTTATACGAAACATATGCCAAGTACTGAAAGCGGCGTTTGGTCACATTTGTCCCAAACCTCCCTGCAGTTTTAAAAATATCCCAAAAATCCCAATTTCGAGACATGAGCCATATTTTGAAGCCGAATTCTGGCTCTCTGCACGTATTCGCAGTTTGAAATTGCGACTTTTTTATACCCAGCATATGCCAAGTACTGAAAGCGGCGTTTGGTCACATTTGTCCCAATCCCCCCGGCAGTTTTCAAAATATCCCAAACATCCCAATTTCGGTGCCTGAGCCATATTTCAGAGCCAAATTCTGGCTCTCTGCAGGTATTCGCAGTTTGATATTACGACATTTTATACCCAACATATGCCAAGTAATGGACGCGGCAGTGAGTCACATTTTGCACAAACTCCTCTGCAGTTTTCAAAAATCATAAACATCCCAATTTCGAGGCCTGAGCCATATTTTGGAGCCAAATTCTGGCTCTCTGCACGTATTGGCAGTTTGAAATTACGACTTTTTTATACCCAACATATGCGAAGTACTGAAAGCGGCGTTTGGTCACATTTGTCCCAAACCTCCCTGCAGTTTTCAAAATATCCCAAACACCCCAATATCGAGGCTTGAGCCAAATTTTGGAGCCAAATTCTAGCTTTCTACACGTATTCGCAGTTTGATATTACGTCTTTTCATACCCAAAATATGCCAAGTACTGAAAGCGGCAGTGAGTCACATTTTGCACAAACTCCTCTCCAGTTTTCGAAATATCCCAAATATCCCAATTTCGAGGCCTGAGCCATATTTTGGAGTAAAATTCTGGCTCTCTGCACGTATTCGCAATTTGAAATTACGACTTTTTATACCCAACATATGCCAAGTCCTGAAAGTGGCAGTGAGTCACATTTTGCACAAACTCCCCTCCAGTTTTCGAAATATCCCAAATATCCCAATTTCGAGGCTAGAGCCATATTTTGGAGCCAAATTCTGGCTCTCTGCACGTATTCGCTGTTTGAAATTACGACTTTTTATGCCCAACATATGCCAAGTACTGAATACGGCATTTGGTTACATTTGTCCCAAACCTCCCTGAAATTTTCAAAATATCCCAAATATTCCAATTTCGAGGCCTGAACCATATTTTGGAGCCAAATTCTGGCTCTCTGCACGTATTCGTAGTTTGAAATTATGACTTTTTATACCCAACATATGCCAAGTACTGAATGCGGTGTTTGGTTACATTTGTCCCAAACCTCCCTGCAGTTTTCAAAATATCCCAAACATCCCAATATCGAGGCCTGAGCCATATTTTGGAGCCAAATTCTGGCTCTCTGCTTGTATTCGCGGTTTGAAATTAAACTTATTATACCCAACATATGCCAAGTCCTGAAAGCGGCAATGAGTTACATTTTGAACAAACTCCCCTGCAGTTTTCGAAATATAACAAATACCCCAATTTCGAGGCCTGAGACATATTTTGGAGCCAAATTTTGGCTCTCTGCACGTATTCGCAGTTTGAAATTGCGACTTTTTTATACCCAACATATGCGAAGTACTGATATCGGCGTTTGGTCACATTTGTCTCAATCCCCCCTGCGGTTTTCAAAATATCCCAAACATCCCAATTTCGGTGCCTGAGCCATATTTTAGAGCCAAATTCTGGCTCTCTGCACGTATTCGTAGTATGAAATTACGACTTTTTTATACCCAACATATGCGAAGTACTGAAAGCGGCGTTTGGTCACATTTGTCCCAAACCTCTATGCAGTTTTTAAAATATCCCAAACATCCCAATATCTAGGCCTGAGCCATATTTTGGAGCCAAATTCAGGATCTCTGTTCACATTCGCAGTTTGAAATTACGACTTTTTATACCCAACATATGCCAAATCTTGAAAGCGGCAGTGAGTCATATTTTGCATAAACTCCCCTGCAGTTTTCAAAATATCCCAAATATCCCAACTTCGAGGCCTGAGCCATATTTTGGAGTCAAATTCTGGCTCTCTGCACGTATTCGCAGTTTGAAATTGCGACTTTTTTATACCCAACATATGCAAAGTACTGAAAGCGGCGTTTGGTCACATTTGGCCCAATCCCCCCTTCAGTTTTCAAAATATCTCAAACATCCCAGTTTCGGTGCCTGAGCCATATTTTAGAGCCAAATTCTGGCTCTCTGCACGTATTCGTAGTTTGAAATTACAACTTATTTATACCCAACATATGCGAAGTACTGAAAGCGGTGTTTGGTCACATTTGTCCCAAACCTCCCTGCAGTTTTCAAAATATCCCAAACATCCCAATATCGAGACCTGAGCCATATTTTGAAGCCAAATTCTGGCTCTCTGCACGTATTCGCAGTTTGATATTACGACTTTTTATACGAAACATATGCCAAGTACTGAAAGCGGCGTTTGGTCACATTTGTCCCAAACCTCCCTGCAGTTTTAAAAATATCCCAAAAATCCATATTTCGAGACCTGAGCCATATTTTGAAGCCGAATTCTGGCTCTCTGCACGTATTCGCAGTTTGAAATTGCGACTTTTTTATACCCAGCATATGCCAAGTACTGAAAGCGGCGTTTGGTCACATTTGTCCCAATCCCCCCGGCAGTTTTCAAAATATCCCAAACATCCCAATTTCGGTGCCTGAGCCATATTTCAGACCCAAATTCTGGCTCTCTGCAGGTATTCTCAGTTTGATATTACGACATTTTATACCCAACATATGCTTAGTAATGGACGCGGCAGTGAGTCACATTTTGCACAAACTCCTCTGCAGTTTTCAAAAATCATAAACATCCCAATTTTGAGGCCTGAGCCATATTTTGGAGCCAAATTCTGGCTCTCTGCACGTATTGGCAGTTTGAAATTACGACTTTTTTATACCCAACATATGCGAAGTACTGAAAGCGGCGTTTGGTCACATTTGTCCCAAACCTCCCTGCAGTTTTCAAAATATCCCAAACACCCCAATATCGAGGCTTGAGCCAAATTTTGGAGCCAAATTCTAGCTTTCTACACGTATTCGCAGTTTGATATTACGTCTTTTCATACCCAAAATATGCCAAGTACTGAAAGAGGCAGTGAGTCACATTTTGCACAAACTCCCCTGCAGTTTTAAAATATCCCAAATATCCCAATTTTGAGGCCTGAGCCATATTTTGGAGTAAAATTCTGGCTCTCTGCACGTATTCGCAGTTTGAAATTGCGACTTTTTTATACGAAACATATGCCAAGTACTGAAAGTGGCGTTTGGTCACATTTGTCCCAATCCCCCCTGCAGTTTTCAAAATATCCCAAACATCCCAATTTCGGTGCCTGAGCCATATTTTGGAGCCAAATTCTGACTCTCTTCACGTATTCGCAGTTTGATATTACGACTTTTTATACCCAACATATGCCAAGTAATGGACGCGGCAGTGAGTCACATTTTGCACAAACTCCCCTGCAGTTTTCAAAATATCATAAACATCTCAATTTCGAGGCCTGAGCCATATTTTGGAGCCAAATTCTGGCTATCTGCACGTATTCGCAGTTTGAAATTACGACTTTTTTATACCCAACATATGCGAAGTACTGAAATCGGCGTTTGGTTACATTTGTCCCAAACCTTCATACAGTTTTCAAAATATCCCAAACATCCCAATATCGAGGCTTGAGCCATATTTTGGAGCCAAATTCTGGCTCTCTGCACGTATTCGCAGTTTGATATTACGACTTTTTATACCCAACATATACCAAGTCCTGAAAGTGGCAGTGAGTCACATTTTGCACAAACTCCCCTCCAGTTTTCGAAATATCCCAAATATCCCAATTTCGAGGCTAGAGCCATATTTTGGAGCCAAATTCTGGCTCTCTGCACGTATTCGCTGTTTGAAATTACGACTTTTTATGCCCAACATATGCCAAGTACTGAATGCGGCATTTGGTTACATTTGTCCCAAACCTCCCTGAAATTTTCAAAATATCCCAAATATTCCAATTTCGAGGCCTGAACCATATTTTGGAGGCAAATTCTGGCTCTCTGCACGTATTCGTAGTTTGAACATATGACTTTTTATACCCAACATATGCCAAGTACTGAATGCGGTGTTTGGTTACATTTGTCCCAAACCTCCCTGCAGTTTTCAAAATATCCAAAACATCCCAATATCGAGGCCTGAGCCATATTTTGGAGCCAAATTCTGGCTCTCTGCTTGTATTCGCGGTTTGAAATTAAACTTATTATACCCAACATATGCCAAGTCCTGAAAGCGGCAATGAGTTACATTTTGAACAAACTCCCCTGCAGTTTTCGAAATATAACAAATACCCCAATTTCGAGGCCTGAGACATATTTTGGAGCCAAATTTTGGCTCTCTGCACGTATTCGCAGTTTGAAATTGCGACTTTTTTATACCCAACATATGCGAAGTACTGAAATCGGCGTTTGGTCACATTTGTCTCAATCCCCCCTGCGGTTTTCAAAATATCCCAAACATCCCAATTTCGGTGCCTGAGCCATATTTTAGAGCCAAATTCTGGCTCTCTGCACGTATTCGTAGTTTGAAATTACGACTTTTTTATACCCAACATATGCGAAGTACTGAAAGCGGCGTTTGGTCACATTTGTCCCAAACCTCTATGCAGTTTTTAAAATATCCCAAACATCCCAATATCTAGGCCTGAGCCATATTTTGGAGCCAAATTCAGGATCTCTGTTCACATTCGCAGTTTGAAATTACGACTTTTTATACCCAACATATGCCAAATCTTGAAAGTGGCAGTGAGTCATATTTTGCATAAACTCCCCTGCAGTTTTCAAAATATCCCAAATATCCCAACTTCGAGGCCTGAGCCATATTTTGGAGTCAAATTCTGGCTCTCTGCACGTATTCGCAGTTTGAAATTGCGACTTTTTTATACTTAACATATGCAAAGTACTGAAAGCGGCGTTTGGTCACATTTGGCCCAATCCCCCCTTCAGTTTTCAAAATATCCCAAACATCCCAATTTCGGTGCCTGAGCCATATTTTAGAGCCAAATTCTGGCTCTCTGCACGTATTCGTAGTTTGAAATTACAACTTATTTATACCCAACATATGCGAAGTACTGAAAGCGGTGTTTGGTCACATTTGTCCCAAACCTCCCTGCAGTTTTCAAAATATCCCAAACATCCCAATATCGAGACCTGAGCCATATTTTGAAGCCAAATTCTGGCTCTCTGCACGTATTCGCAGTTTGATATTACGACTTTTTATACGAAACATATGCCAAGTACTGAAAGCGGCGTTTGGTCACATTTGTCCCAAACCTCCCTGCAGTTTTAAAAATATCCCAAAAATCCCAATTTCGAGACCTGAGCCATATTTTGAAGCCGAATTCTGGCTCTCTGCACGTATTCGCAGTTTGAAATTGCGACTTTTTTATACCCAGCATATGCCAAGTACTGAAAGCGGCGTTTGGTCACATTTGTCCCAATCCCCCCGGCAGTTTTCAAAATATCCCAAACATCCCAATTTCGGTGCCTGAGCCATATTTCAGAGCCAAATTCTGGCTCTCTGCAGGTATTCTCAGTTTGATATTACGACATTTTATACCCAACATATGCTTAGTAATGGACGCGGCAGTGAGTCACATTTTGCACAAACTCCTCTGCAGTTTTCAAAAATCATAAACATCCCAATTTTGAGGCCTGAGCCATATTTTGGAGCCAAATTCTGGCTCTCTGCACGTATTGGCAGTTTGAAATTACGACTTTTTTATACCCAACATATGCGAAGTACTGAAAGCGGCGTTTGGTCACATTTGTCCCAAACCTCCCTGCAGTTTTCAAAATATCCCAAACACCCCAATATCGAGGCTTGAGCCAAATTTTGGAGCCAAATTCTAGCTTTCTACACGTATTCGCAGTTTGATATTACGTCTTTTCATACCCAAAATATGCCAAGTACTGAAAGAGGCAGTGAGTCACATTTTGCACAAACTCCCCTGCAGTTTTAAAATATCCCAAATATCCCAATTTTGAGGCCTGAGCCATATTTTGGAGTAAAATTCTGGCTCTCTGCACGTATTCGCAGTTTGAAATTGCGACTTTTTTATACGAAACATATGCCAAGTACTGAAAGTGGCGTTTGGTCACATTTGTCCCAATCCCCCCTGCAGTTTTCAAAATATCCCAAACATCCCAATTTCGGTGCCTGAGCCATATTTTGGAGCCAAATTCTGACTCTCTTCACGTATTCGCAGTTTGATATTACGACTTTTTATACCCAACATATGCCAAGTAATGGACGCGGCAGTGAGTCACATTTTGCACAAACTCCCCTGCAGTTTTCAAAATATCATAAACATCTCAATTTCGAGGCATGAGCCATATTTTGGAGCCAAATTCTGGCTATCTGCACGTATTCGCAGTTTGAAATTACGACTTTTTTATACCCAACATATGCGAAGTACTGAAATCGGCGTTTGGTTACATTTGTCCCAAACCTTCATACAGTTTTCAAAATATCCCAAACATCCCAATATCGAGGCTTGAGCCATATTTTGGAGCCAAATTCTGGCTCTCTGCACGTATTCGCAGTTTGATATTACGACTTTTTATACCCAACATATACCAAGTCCTGAAAGTGGCAGTGAGTCACATTTTGCACAAACTCCCCTCCAGTTTTCGAAATATCCCAAATATCCCAATTTCGAGGCTAGAGCCATATTTTGGAGCCAAATTCTGGCTCTCTGCACGTATTCGCTGTTTGAAATTACGACTTTTTATGCCCAACATATGCCAAGTACTGAATGCGGCATTTGGTTACATTTGTCCCAAACCTCCCTGAAATTTTCAAAATATCCCAAATATTCCAATTTCGAGGCCTGAACCATATTTTGGAGGCAAATTCTGGCTCTCTGCACGTATTCGTAGTTTGAACATATGACTTTTTATACCCAACATATGCCAAGTACTGAATGCGGTGTTTGGTTACATTTGTCCCAAACCTCCCTGCAGTTTTCAAAATATCCAAAACATCCCAATATCGAGGCCTGAGCCATATTTTGGAGCCAAATTCTGGCTCTCTGCTTGTATTCGCGGTTTGAAATTAAACTTATTATACCCAACATATGCCAAGTCCTGAAAGCGGCAATGAGTTACATTTTGAACAAACTCCCCTGCAGTTTTCGAAATATAACAAATACCCCAATTTCGAGGCCTGAGACATATTTTGGAGCCAAATTTTGGCTCTCTGCACGTATTCGCAGTTTGAAATTGCGACTTTTTTATACCCAACATATGCGAAGTACTGAAATCGGCGTTTGGTCACATTTGTCTCAATCCCCCCTGCGGTTTTCAAAATATCCCAAACATCCCAATTTCGGTGCCTGAGCCATATTTTAGAGCCAAATTCTGGCTCTCTGCACGTATTCGTAGTTTGAAATTACGACTTTTTTATACCCAACATATGCGAAGTACTGAAAGCGGCGTTTGGTCACATTTGTCCCAAACCTCTATGCAGTTTTTAAAATATCCCAAACATCCCAATATCTAGGCCTGAGCCATATTTTGGAGCCAAATTCAGGATCTCTGTTCACATTCGCAGTTTGAAATTACGACTTTTTATACCCAACATATGCCAAATCTTGAAAGTGGCAGTGAGTCATATTTTGCATAAACTCCCCTGCAGTTTTCAAAATATCCCAAATATCCCAACTTCGAGGCCTGAGCCATATTTTGGAGTCAAATTCTGGCTCTCTGCACGTATTCGCAGTTTGAAATTGCGACTTTTTTATACTTAACATATGCAAAGTACTGAAAGCGGCGTTTGGTCACATTTGGCCCAATCCCCCCTTCAGTTTTCAAAATATCCCAAACATCCCAATTTCGGTGCCTGAGCCATATTTTAGAGCCAAATTCTGGCTCTCTGCACGTATTCGTAGTTTGAAATTACAACTTATTTATACCCAACATATGCGAAGTACTGAAAGCGGTGTTTGGTCACATTTGTCCCAAACCTCCCTGCAGTTTTCAAAATATCCCAAACATCCCAATATCGAGACCTGAGCCATATTTTGAAGCCAAATTCTGGCTCTCTGCACGTATTCGCAGTTTGATATTACGACTTTTTATACGAAACATATGCCAAGTACTGAAAGCGGCGTTTGGTCACATTTGTCCCAAACCTCCCTGCAGTTTTAAAAATATCCCAAAAATCCCAATTTCGAGACCTGAGCCATATTTTGAAGCCGAATTCTGGCTCTCTGCACGTATTCGCAGTTTGAAATTGCGACTTTTTTATACCCAGCATATGCCAAGTACTGAAAGCGGCGTTTGGTCACATTTGTCCCAATCCCCCCGGCAGTTTTCAAAATATCCCAAACATCCCAATTTCGGTGCCTGAGCCATATTTCAGAGCCAAATTCTGGCTCTCTGCAGGTATTCGCAGTTTGATATTACGACATTTTATACCCAACATATGCTAAGTAATGGATGCGGCAGTGAGTCACATTTTGCACAAACTCCTCTCCAGTTTTCAAAAATCATAAACATCCCAATTTCGAGGCCTGAGCTATATTTTGGAGCCAAATTCTGGCTCTCTGCACGTATTGGCAGTTTGAAATTACGACTTTTTTATACCCAACATATGCGAAGTACTGAAAGCGGCGTTTGGTCACATTTGTCCCAAACCTCCCTGCAGTTTTCAAAATATCCCAAACACCCCAATATCGAGGCTTGAGCCAAATTTTGGAGCCAAATTCTAGCTTTCTACACGTATTCGCAGTTTGATATTACGTCTTTTCATACCCAAAATATGCCAAGTACTGAAAGCGGCAGTGAGTCACATTTTGCACAAACTCCCCTGCAGTTTTAAAATATCCCAAATATCCCAATTTTGAGGCCTGAGCCATATTTTGGAGTAAAATTCTGGCTCTCTGCACGTATTCGCAGTTTGAAATTGCGACTTTTTTATACGAAACATATGCCAAGTACTGAAAGTGGCGTTTGGTCACATTTGTCCCAATCCCCCCTGCAGTTTTCAAAATATCCCAAACATCCCAATTTCAGTGCCTGAGCCATATTTTGGAGCCAAATTCTGACTCTCTGCACGTATTCGCAGTTTGATATTACGACTTTTTATACCCAACATATGCCAAGTAATGGACGCGGCAGTGAGTCACATTTTGCACAAACTCCCCTGCAGTTTTCAAAATATCATAAACATCTCAATTTCGAGGCCTGAGCCATATTTTGGAGCCAAATTCTGGCTATCTGCACGTATTCGCAGTTTGAAATTACGACTTTTTTATACCCAACATATGCGAAGTACTGAAATCGGCGTTTGGTTACATTTGTCCCAAACCTTCATACAGTTTTCAAAATATCCCAAACATCCCAATATCGAGGCTTGAGCCATATTTTGGAGCCAAATTCTGGCTCTCTGCACGTATTCGCAGTTTAATATTACGACTTTTTATACCCAACATATACCAAGTCCTGAAAGTGGCAGTGAGTCACATTTTGCACAAACTCCCCTCCAGTTTTCGAAATATCCCAAATATCCCAATTTCGAGGCTAGAGCCATATTTTGGAGCCAAATTCTGGCTCTCTGCACGTATTCGCTGTTTGAAATTACGACTTTTTATGCCCAACATATGCCAAGTACTGAATGCGGCATTTGGTTACATTTGTCCCAAACCTCCCTGAAATTTTCAAAATATCCCAAATATTCCAATTTCGAGGCCTGAACCATATTTTGGAGGCAAATTCTGGCTCTCTGCACGTATTCGTAGTTTGAAATTATGACTTTTTATACCCAACATATGCCAAGTACTGAATGCGGTGTTTGGTAACATTTGTCCCAAACCTCCCTGCAGTTTTCAAAATATCCCAAACATCCCAATATCGAGGCCTGAGCCATATTTTGGAGCCAAATTCTGGCTCTCTGCTTGTATTCGCAGTTTGAAATTAAACTTATTATACCCAACATATGCCAAGTCCTGAAAGCGGCAATGAGTTACATTTTGAACAAACTCCCCTGCAGTTTTCGAAATATAACAAATACCCCAATTTCGAGGCCTGAGACATATTTTGGAGCCAAATTTTGGCTCTCTGCACGTATTCGCAGTTTGAAATTGCGACTTATTTATACCCAACATATGCGAAGTACTGAAATCGGCGTTTGGTCACATTTGTCCCAAACCTCCCTGTAGTTTTCAAAATATCCCAAACATCCCAATTTCGGTGCCTGAGCCATATTTTAGAGCCAAATTCTGGCTCTCTGCACGTATTCGTAGTTTGAAATTACGACTTTTTTATACCCAACATATGCGAAGTACTGAAAGCGGCGTTTGGTCACATTTGTCCCAAACCTCCCTGTAGTTTTCAAAATATCCCAAACATCCCAATATCGAGACCTGAGCCATATTTTTAAGCCAAATTCTGGCTCTCTGCACGTATTCGCAGTTTGATATTACGACTTTTTATACGAAACATATGCCAAGTACTGAAAGCGGCAGTAAGTCACATTTTGCACAAACTCCCCTGCAGTTTTCAAAATATCCCAAACATACCAATTTCGAGGCCTGAGCCATATTTTTAAGCCAAATTCTGGCTCTCTGCACGTATTCGCAGTTTGATATTACGACTTTTTATACGAAACATATGCCAAGTACTGAAAGCAGCAGTAAGTCACATTTTGCACAAACTCCCCTGCAGTTTTCAAAATATCCCAAACATACCAATTTCGAGGCCTGAGCCATATATTGGAGCCAAATTCTGGCTCTCTGCACGTATTCGCAGTTTGAAATTACGACTTTTTTATACCCAACATATGCGAAGTACTGAAAGCGGCGTTTGGTCACATTTGTCCCAATCCCCCCTGCAGTTTTCAAAATATCCCAAACATCCCAATTTCGGTGCCTGAGCCATATTTTAGAGCCAAATTCTGGCTCTCTGCACGTATTCGCAGTTTGATATTACAACTTTTTATACCCAACATATGCCAAGTAATGGACGCGGCAGTGAGTCACATTTTGCACAAACTCCCCTGCAGTTTTCAAAATATCATAAACATCCCGATTTCCAGGCCTGAGCCATATATTGGAGCCAAATTCTGGCTCTCTGCACGTATTCGCAGTTTGATATTACGACTTTTTTTACCCTACATATAACAAGTACTGAAAGCGGCAGTGAGTCACATTTTGCCCAAACTCCCCTGCAGTTTTCAAAATATTTCAAACATCCCAATTTCTAGGCCTGAGCCATATTTTGGAGCCAAATTCTGGCTTGATGCACGTATTCGCAGTTTGATATTACGATTTTTATACCCAACATATGCGAAGTACTGAAAGCGGCGTTTGGTCACATTTATCCCAAACCTCTATGCAGTTTTCAAAATATCCCAAACATCCCAATATCTAGGCCTGAGCCATATTTTGGAGCCAAATTCAGGCTCTCTGCACACATTCGCAGTTTGAAATTACGACTTTTTATACCCAACATATGCCAAGTACTGAAAGCAGCAGTGAGTCACATTTTGCACAAACTCCCCTGCAGTTTTCAAAATATCCCAAATATCCCAACTTCGGTGCCTGAGCCATATTTTAGAGCCCAATTCTGGCTCTCTGCACGTATTCGTAGTTTGAAATTACAACTTTTTTATACCCAACATATGCGAAGTACTGAAAGTGGTGTTTGGTCACATTTGTCCCAAACCTCCCTGCAGTTTTCAAAATATCCCAAACATCCCAATTTCGAGACCTGAGCCATATTTTGAAGCCGAATTCTGGCTCTCTGCACGTATTCGCAGTTAGATATTATGACTTTTTATACGAAACATATGCCAAGTACTGAAAGCGGCGTTTGGTCACATTTGTCCCAAACCTCCCTGCAGTTTTCAAAATATCCCAAAAATCCTTAATTCGAGGCCTTAGCCATATTTTGGAGTCAAATACTGAATTTCTGCACGTATTCGCAGTTTGAAATTGCGACTTTTTTATACCCAGCATATGCCAAGTACTGAAAGCGGCGTTTGGTCACATTTGTACCAATCCCCCCTGCAGTTTTCAAAATATCCCAAACATCCCAATTTCAGTGCCTGAGCCATATTTCAGAGCCAAATTCTGGCTTTCTACACGTATTCGCAGTTTGATATTACGTCTTTTCATACCCAATATATGCCAAGTACTGAAAGCGGCAGTGAGTAACATTTTGCACAAACTCCCTTGCAGTTTTTAAAATATCCCAAATATCCCAATTTTGAGGCCTGAGCCCTATTTTGGAGTAAAATTCTGGCTCTCTGCACGTATTCGCAGTTTGAAATTGCAACTTTTTTATACCCAACATATGCCAAGTACTGAAAGTGGCGTTTGGGCACATTTGTCCCAATCCCCCCTGCAGTTTTCAAAATATCCCAAACATCCCAATTTCGGTGCCTGAGCCATATTTTGGAGAGAAATTCTGGCGCTCTGCACGTATTCGCAGTTTGATATTACGACTTTTTATACCCAACATATGCCAAGTAATGGACTCGGCAGTGAGTCACATTTTGCACAAACTCCCCTGCAGTTTTCGAAATATCACAAATACCCCAATTTCGAGGCCTGAGCCATATTTTGGAGGCAAATTCTGGCTCTCTGCATGTATTCGCAGTTTGAAATTGCGACTTTTTTATACCCAACATATGCCAAGTACTGAAAGCGGCGTTTGGTCACATTTGTCCCAATCCCTCCTCCAGTTTTCAAAACATCCCAAACATCGCAATATCGAGGCCTGAGCCATATTTTGGAGCCAAATTCTGGCTCTATGCACGTATTCGCAGTTTGAAATTACGACTTTTTATACGAAACATATGCAAAGTAATGAAAGCGGCGTTTGGTCGTATTTGTCCCCAACCCCCCTGCAGTTTTCAAAATATCCAAAACATTCTAATTTCGAGGCCAGAGCCAAATTTTGGAACCAAATTCTGGCTCTATGCACTTATTCGCAGTTTGAAATTACGACTTTTTATACCCAACATATGCCAAGTCCTGAAAGTGGCAGTGAGTCACATTTTGCACAAACTCCTCTCCAGTTTTCGAAATATCCCAAATATCCCAATTTCGAGGCCAGAGCCATATTTTGGAGTAAAATTCTGGCTCTCTGCACGTATTCGCAGTTTGAAATTACGACTTTTTATACCCAACATATGCTAAGTCCTGAAAGTGGCAGTGAGTCACATTTTGCACAAACTCCCCTCCAGTTTTCGAAATATCCCAAATATCCCAATTTCGAGGCTAGAGCCATATTTTGGAGCCAAATTCTGGCTCTCAGCACGTATTCGCTGTTTGAAATTACGACTTTTTATGCCCAACATGTGCTAAGTACTGAATGCGGCATTTGGTTACATTTGTCCCAAACCTCCCTGAAATTTTCAAAATATCCCAAATATTCCAATTTCGAGGCCTGAACCATATTTTGGAGCCAAATTCTGGCTCTCTGCACGTATTCGTAGTTTGAAATTATGACTTTTTATACCCAACATATGCCAAGTACTGAATGCGGTGTTTGGTTACATTTGTCCCAAACCTCCCTGCAGTTTTCAAAATATCCCAAACATCCCAATATCGAGGCCTGAGCCATTTTTTGGAGCCAAATTCTGGCTCTCTGCTTGTATTCGCAGTTTGAAATTACAACTTATTATACCCAACATATGCCAAGTCCTGAAAGCGGCAATGAGTTACATTTTGAACAAACTCCCCTGCAGTTTTCGAAATATAACAAATACCCCAATTTCTAGGCCTGAGACATATTTTGGAGCCAAATTCTGGCTCTCTGCACGTATTTGCAGTTTGAAATTGCGACTTTTTTATACCAAACATATGCGAAGTACTGAAATCGGCGTTTGGTCACATTTGTCCCAAACCTCCCTGCAGTTTTCAAAATATCCCAAACATCCCAATAACGAGACCTGAGCCATATTTTGGTGCCAAATTCTGGCTCTATGCACGTATTCGCAGTTTGATATTACGAATTTTTTTACCCTGCATATGACAAGTACTGAAAGCGGCAGTGAGTCACATTTTGCCCAAACTCCCCTGCAGTTTTCAAAATATCTAAAACATCCCAATTTCGAGGCCTGAGCCATATTTTTGGAGCCAAATTCTGGCTTTATGCACGTATTCGCTGTTTGAAATTTCGACTTTTTTATACCCAACATATGCAATGAACTGAAAGCAGCGTTTGGTCACATTTGTCCCAATCCCCCCTGCAGTTTTCAAAATATCCCAAACATCCCAATTTCGGTGCCTGAGCCATATTTTAGAGCCAAATTCTGGCTCTCTGCACGTATTCGTAGTTTGAAATTACGACTTTTTTATACCCAACATATGCGAAGTACTGAAAGCGGCGTTTGGTCACATTTGTCCCAAACCTCCCTGTAGTTTTCAAAATATCCCAAACATCCCAATATCGAGACCTGAGCCATATTTTTAAGCCAAATTCTGGCTCTCTGCACGTATTCGCAGTTTGATATTACGACTTTTTATACGAAACATATGCCAAGTACTGAAAGCGGCAGTAAGTCACATTTTGCACAAACTCCCCTGCAGTTTTCAAAATATCCCAAACATACCAATTTCGAGGCCTGAGCCATATATTGGAGCCAAATTCTGGCTCTCTGCACGTATTCGCAGTTTGAAATTACGACTTTTTTATACTCAACATATGCGAAGTACTGAAAGCGGCGTTTGGTCACATTTGTCCCAATCCCCCCTGCAGTTTTCAAAATATCCCAAACATCCCAATTTCGGTGAATGAGCCATATTTTAGAGCCAAATTCTGGCTCTCTGACCGTATTCGTAGTTTGATATTACGACTTTTTATACCCAACATATGGCAAGCAATGGACGCGGCAGTGAGTCACATTTTGCACAAACTCCCCTGCAGTTTTCAAAATATCATAAACATCCCAATTTCCAGGCCTGAGCCATATTTTGGAGCCAAATTCTGGCTCTCTGTACGTATTCGCAGTTTGAAATTATGAATTTTTTATACCCAACATATGTGAAGTACTGAAAGCGGCGTTTGGTCACATTTGTCCCAATCCCCCCTGCAGTTTTCAAAATATCCCAAACATCCCAATTTCGGTGCCTGAGCCATATTTTAGAGCCAAATTCTGGCTCTCTGCACGTATTCGCAGTTTGATATTACGACTTTTTATACCCAACATATGCCAAGTAATGGACGCGGCAGTAAGTCACATTTTGCACAAACTCCCCTGCAGTTTTCAAAATATCATAAATATACCAATTTCGAGGCATGAGCCATATTTTGGAGCCAAATTCTGGCTCTCTGCACGTATTCGCAGTTTGAAATTACAACTTTTTTATACCCAACATATGCGAAGTACTGAAAGCGGCGTTTGGTTACATTTGTCCCAAACCTCCCTGCAGTTTTCAAAATATCCCAAACATCCCAATATCGAGGCTTGAGCCATATTTTGGAGCCAAGTTCTGGCTCTCTGCACGTATTCGCAGTTTGAAATTGCGACTTTTTTATACCCAACATATGCCAAGTACTGAAAGCGGCGTTTGGTCACATTTGTCCCATTTCCCCCTGCAGTTTTCAAAATATCCCAAACATCCCAATTTCGGTGCCTGAGCCATATTTTAGAACGAAATTCTGGCTCTCTGCATGTATTCGCAGTTTGATATTACGCCTTTTTTATACCCAACATATGCGAAGTACTGAAAGCGGAGTTTGGTCACATTTGTCCCAAACCTCCCTGCAGTTTTCAAAATATCCCAAACATCCCAATATCGAGACCTGAGCCATATTTTGGAGCCAAATTCTGGCTCTCTGCACCTATTGGCAGTTTGATATTACGACTTTTTTTACCCGACATATAACAAGTACTGAAAGCGGCAGTGAGTCACATTTTGCACAAACTCCCCTGCAGTTTTCAAAATATTTCAAACATCCCAATTTCGAGGCCTGAGCCATATTATGGAGCCAAATTCTGGCTTTATGTACGTATTCGCAGTTTGATATTACGACTTTTTATACCCAACATATGCGAAGTACTGAAAGCGGCGTTTGGTCACATTTATCCCAAACCTCTATGCAGTTTTCAAAATATCCCAAACATCCCAATATCTAGGCCTGAGCCATATTTTGGAGCCAAATTAAGGCTCTCTGCACACATTTGCAGTTTGAAATTACGACTTTTTATACCCAACATATGCCAAGTACTGAAAGCGGCAGTGAGTCACATTTTGCACAAACTTCCCTGCAGTTTTCAAAATATCCCAAATATCCCAACTTCGGGGCCTGAGCCATATTTTGGAGTCAAATTCTTGCTCTCTGCACGTATTCGCAGTTTGAAATTGCGACTTTTTTATACCCAACATATGCAAAGTACTGAAAGCGGCGTTTGGTCACATTTGGCCCAATCCCCCCTGCAGTTTTCAAAATATCTCAAACATCCCAGTTTCGGTGCCTGAGCCATATTTTAGAGCCAAATTCTGGCTCTCTGCACGTATTCGCAGTTTGAAATTACGACTTTTTATACGAAACATATGCAAAGTAATGAAAGCGGCGTTTGGTCGTATTTGTCCCCAACCCCCCCTGCAGTTTTCAAAATATCCCAAACATTCTAATTTCGAGGCCAGAGCAATATTTTGGAACCAAATTCTGGCTCTATGCACGTATTCCCAGTTTGAAATTACGACTTTTTATTCCCAACATATGCCAAGTCCTGAAAGTGGCAGTGAGTCACATTTTGCACAAACTCCTCTCCAGTTTTCGAAATATCCCAAATATCCCAATTTCGAGGCCAGAGCCATATTTTGGAGTAAAATTCTGGCTCTCTGCACGTATTCGCAGTTTGAAATTACGACTTTTTATACCCAACATATGCCAAGTCCTGAAAGTGGCAGTGAGTCACATTTTGCACAAACTCCCCTCCAGTTTTCGAAATATCCCAAATATCCCAATTTCAAGGCTAGAACCATATTTTGGAGCCAAATTCTGGCTCTCTGCACGTATTCGCTGTTTGAAATTACGACTTTTTATGCCCAACATATGCCAAGTACTGAATGCGGCATTTGGTTACATTTGTCCCAAACCTCCCTGAAATTTTCAAAATATCCCAAATATTCCAATTTTGAGGCCTGAACCATATTTTGGAGCCAAATTCTGGCTCTCTGCACGTATTCGTAGTTTGAAATTATGACTTTTTATACCCAACATATGCCAAGTACTGAATGCGGTGTTTGGTTACATTTGTCCCAAACCTCCCTGCAGTTTTCAAAATATCCCAAACATCCCAATATCGAGACCTGAGCCATATTTTGGAGCCAAATTCTGGCTCTCTGCACGTATTCGCAGTTTGATATTACGACTTTTTTTACCCTACATATAACAAGTACTGAAAGCGGCAGTGAGTCACATTTTGCACAAACTCCGCTGCAGTTTTCAAAATATTTCAAACATCCCAATTTCGAGGCCTGAGCCATATTTTGGAGCCAAATGCTGGCTTTATGTACGTATTCGCAGTTTGATATTACGACTTTTTATACCCAACATATGCGAAGTACTGAAAGCGGCGTTTGGTCACATTTATCCCAAACCTCTATGCAGTTTTCAAAATATCCCAAACATCCCAATATCTAGGCCTGAGCCATATTTTTGAGCCAAATTCTGGCTCTCTGCACACATTTGCAGTTTGAAATTACGACTTTTTATACCCAACAAATGCCAAGTACTGAAAGCGGCAGTGAGTCACATTTTGCACAAACTCCCCTGCAGTTTTCAAAATATCCCAAACATCCCAGTTTCGGTGCCTGAGCCATATTTTAGAGCCAAATTCTGGCTCTCTGCACGTATTCGTAGTTTGAAATTACAACTTTTTTATACCCAACATATGCGAAGTACTGAAAGCGGTGTTTGGTCACATTTGTCCCAAACCTCCCTGCAGTTTTCAAAATATCCCAAACATCCCAATATCGAGACCTGAGCCATATTTTGAAGCCAAATTCTGGCTCTTTGCACGTATTCGCAGTTTGATATTACGACTTTTTATACGAAACATATGCCAAGTACTGAAAGCGGCGTTTGGTCACATTTGTCCCAAACCTCCCTGCAGTTTTCAAAATATCCCAAAAATCCCAATTTCGAGACCTGAGCCATATTTTGAAGCCGAATTCTGGCTCTCTGCACGTATTCGCAGTTTGATATTACGACTTTTTATACGAAACATATGCCAAGTACTGAAAGCGGCGTTTGGTCAAATTTGTCCCAAACATCCCTGCAGTTTTTAAAATATCCCAAAAATCCCAATTTCGAGGCCTGAGCCATATTTTGGAGCCAAATTCAGGCTCTCTGCACATATTCGCAGTTTGAAATTCCGAATTTTTATACCCAACATATGCCAAGTACTGAAAGCGGCAGTGAGTCACATTTTGCACAAACTCCCCTGCAGTTTTTAAAATATCCCAAATATCCCAATTTTGAGGCCTGAGCCATATTTTGGAGTCAAATACTGACTTTCTGCACGTATTCGCAGTTTGAAATTGCGACTTTTTTATACCCAGCATACGCCAAGTACTGAAAGCGGCGTTTGGTCACATATGTCCCAATTCCCCCTGCAGTTTTCAAAATATCCCAAACATCCCAATTTCGGTGCTCGAGCCATATTTCAGAGCCAAATTCTGGCTCTCTGCAGCTATTCGCAGTTTGATATTACGACTTTTTATACCCAACATATGCCAAGTAATGGACGCGGCAGTGAGTCACATTTTGCACAAACTCCTCTGCAGTTTTCAAAAATCATAAACATCCATATTTCGAGGCCTGAGCCATATTTTGGAGCCAAATTCTGGCTCTCTGCACGTATTGGCAGTTTGAAATTACGACTTTTTTATACCCAACATATGCAAAGTACTGAAAGCGGCGTTTGGTCACATTTGTCCCAAACCTCCCTGCAGTTTTCAAAATATCCCAAACATCCCAAAATCGAGGCTTGAGCCAAATTTTGGAGCCAAATTCTAGCTTTCTACACGTATTCGCAGTTTGATATTACGTCTTTTCATACCCAAAAT
Organism: Procambarus clarkii; assembly: GCF_040958095.1. Taxonomy (NCBI): domain Eukaryota; kingdom Metazoa; phylum Arthropoda; class Malacostraca; order Decapoda; family Cambaridae; genus Procambarus; species Procambarus clarkii. The sequence continues at coordinate 608,286 of NW_027189205.1, read as the reverse complement.
ATGCCAAGTACTGAAAGCGGCAGTGAGTAACATTTTGCACAAACTCCCCTGCAGTTTTTAAAATATCCCAAATATCCCAATTTTGAGGCCTGAGCTATATTTTGGAGTAAAATTCTGGCTCTCTGCACGTATTCGCAGTTTGAAATTGCGACTTTTTTATACCCAACATATGCCAAGTACTGAAAGTGGCGTTTGGTCACATTTGTCCCAATCCCCCCTGCAGTTTTCAAAATATCTCAAACATCCCAATTTCGGTGCCTGAGCCATATTTTGGAGCCAAATTCTGGCTCTCTGCACGTATTCGCAGTTTGATATTACGACTTTTTATACCCAACATATGCCAAGTAATGGACGCGGCAGTGAGTCACATTTTGCACAAACTCCCCTGCAGTTTTCGAAATATCACAAATACCCCAATTTCGAGGCTTGAGCCATAATTTGGAGCCAAATTCTGGCTCTCTGCATGTATTCGCAGTTTGAAATTGCGACTTTTTTATACCCAACATATGCCAAGTACTGAAAGCGGCGTTTAGTCACATTTGTCCCAATCCCTCCTGCAGTTTTCAAAACATCCCAAACATCGCAATATCGAGGCCTGAGCCATATTTTGGAGCCAAATTCTGGCTCTTTGCACGTATTCGCAGTTTGAAATTACGACTTTTTATACGAAACATATGCAAAGTAATGAAAGCGGCGTTTGGTCGTATTTGTCCCCAACCCCCCCTGCAGTTTTCAAAATATCCCAAACATTCTAATTTCGAGGCCAGAGCCATATTTTGGAACCCAATTCTGGCTCTATGCACGTATTCGCAGTTTGAAATTACGACTTTTTATACCCTACATATGCCAAGTCCTGAAAGTGGCAGTGAGTCACATTTTGCACAAACTCCTCTCCAGTTTTCGAAATATCCCAAATATCCCAATTTCGAGGCCAGAGCCATATTTTGGAGCCAAATTCTGGCTCTCTGCACGTATTCGCTGTTTGAAATTACGACTTTTTATGCCCAACATATGCCAAGTACTGAATGCGGCATTTGGTTACATTTGTCCCAAACCTCCCTGAAATTTTCAAAATATCCCAAATATTCCAATTTCGAGGCCTGAACCATATTTTGGAGCCAAATTCTGGCTCTCTGCACGAATTCGTAGTTTGAAATTATGACTTTTTATACCCAACATATGCCAAGTACTGAATGCGGTGTTTGGTTACATTTGTCCCAAACCTCCCTGCAGTTTTCAAAATATCCCAAACATCCCAATATCGAGGCCTGAGCCATATTTTGGAGCCAAATTCTGGCTCTCTGCTTGTATTCGCAATTTGAAATTTCAACTTATTATACCCAACATATGCCAAGTCCTGAAAGCGGCAATGAGTTACATTTTGAACAAACTCCCCTGCAGTTTTCGAAATATAACAAATACCCCAATTTCGAGGCCTGAGACATATTTTGAAGCCAAATTCTGGCTCTCTGCACGTATTCGCAGTTTGAAATTGTGACTTTTTTATACCCAACATATGCGAAGTACTGAAATCGGCGTTTGGTCACATTTGTCCCAATCCCCCCTGCGGTTTTCAAAATATCCCAAACATCCCAATTTCGGTGCCTGAGCCATATTTTAGAGCCAAATTCTGGCTCTCTGCACGTATTCGCTGTTTGAAATTACGACTTTTTTATACCCAACATATGCGAAGTACTGAAAGCGGCGTTTGGTCACATTTGTCCCAAACCTCCCTGCAGTTTTCAAAATATCACAAACATCCCAATAACGAGACCTGAGCCATATTTTGGAGCCAAATTCTGGCTCTATGCACGTATTCGCAGTTTGATATTACGACTTTTTTTACCCTACATATGACAAGTACTGAAAGCGGCAGTGAGTCACATTTTGCACAAACTCCCCTGCAGTTTTCAAAATATCTAAAACATCCCAATTTCGAGGCCTGAGCCATATTTTTAGAGCCAAATTCTGGCTTTATGCACGTATTCGCAGTTTGAAACTGCGACTTTTTTATACCCAACATATGCAATGAACTGAAAGCGGCGTTTGGTCACATTTGTCCCAATCCCCCCTGCAGTTTTCAAAATATCCCAAACATCCCAATTTCGGTGCATGAGCCATATTTTAGAGCCAAATTCTGGCTCTCTGCACGTATTCGTAGTTTGAAATTACGACTTTTTTATACCCAACATATGCGAAGTACTGAAAAGCGGCGTTTGGTCACATTTGTCCCAAACCTCCCTGTAGTTTTCAAAATATCCCAAACATCCCAATATCGAGACCTGAGCCATATTTTTAAGCCAAATTCTGGCTCTCTGCACGTATTCGCAGTTTGATATTACGACTTTTTATACGAAACATATGCCAAGTACTGAAAGCGGCAGTAAGTCACATTTTGTACAAACTCCCCTGCAGTTTTCAAAATATCCCAAACATACCAATTTCGAGGCCTGAGTCATATATTGGAGCCAAATTCTGGCTCTCAGCACGTATTCGCAGTTTGAAATTACGACTTTTTTATACCCAACATATGCGAAGTACTGAAAGCGGCGTTTGGTCACATTTGTCCCAATCCCCCTGCAGTTTTCAAAATATCCCAAACATCCCAATTTCGGTGCCTGAGCCATATTTTAGAGCCAAATTCTGGCTCTCTGCACGTATTCGCATTTTTATATTACGACTTTTTATACCCAACATATGCTAAGTAATGGACACGGCAGTGAGTCACATTTTGCACAAACTCCCCTGCAGTTTTCAAAATATCATAAATATACCAATTTCGAGGCATGTGCCATATTTTGGAGCCAAATTCTGGCTCTCTGCACACATTCGCAGTTTGAAATTACGACTTTTTATACCCAACATATGCCAAGTACTGAAAGCGTCAGTGAGTCACATTTTGCACAAACTCCCCTGCAGTTTTCAAAATATTTCAAACATCCCAATTTCGAGGCCTGAGCCATATTTTGGAGCCAAATTCTGACTTTATGCACGTATTCGCAGTTTGATATTACGACTTTTTATACCCAACACATGCGAAGTACTGAAAGCGGCGTTTAGTCACATTTTGCACAAACTCCCCTGCAGTTTTCAAAATATCTCAAACATCCCAGTTTCGGTGCCTGAGCCATATTTTATAGCCAAATTCTGGCTCTCTGTACGTATTCGTAGTTTGAAATTACAACTTTTTTATACCCAACATATGCGAAGTACTGAAAGCGGTGTTTGGTCACATTTGTCCCAAACCTCCCTGCAGTTTTCAAAATATCCCAAACATCCCAATATCGAGACCTCAGCCATATTTTGAAGCCAAATTCTGGCTCTCTGCACGTATTCGCAGTTTGATATTACGACTTTTTATACGAAACATATGCCAAGTACTGAAAGCGGCGTTTGGTCACATTTGTCCCAAACCTCCCTGCAGTTTTCAAAATATTCCAAACATCCCAATATCTAGGCCTGAGCCATATTTTGGAGCCAAATTCAGGCTCTGGGCACACATTCGCAGTTTGAAATTACGACTTTTTATACCCAACATGTGCCAAGTACTGAAAGAGGCAGTGAGTCACATTTTGCACAAACTCCCCTGCAGTTTTCAAAATATCCCAAATATCCCAACTTCGAGGCCTGAGCCATATTTTGGAGTCAAATTCTGGCTCTCTGCACGTATTCGCAGTTTGAAATTGCGACTTTTTTATACCCAACATATGCAAAGTACTGAAAGCGGCTTTTGGTCACATTTGGCCCAATCCCCCCTGCAGTTTTCAAAATATCTCAAACATCACAGTTTCGGTGCCTGAGCCATATTTTAGAGCCAAATTCTGGCTCTCTGCACGTATTCGTAGTTTGAAATTACAACTTTTTTATACCCAACATATGCGAAGTACTGAAAGCGGTGTTTGGTCACATTTGTCCCAAACCTCCCTGCAGTTTTCAAAATATCCCAAACATCCCAATATCGAGACCTGAGCCATATTTTGAAGCCAAATTCTGGCTCTCTGTACGTATTCGCAGTTTGATATTACGACTTTTTATACGAAACATGCCAAGTACTGAAAGCAGCGTTTGGTCACATTTGTCCCAAACCTCCCTGCAGTTTTCAAAATATCCCAAAAATCCAAATTTCGAGGCCTGAGCCATATTTCAGAGCCAAATTCTGGCTCTCTGCAGGTATTCGCAGTTTGATATTACGACTTTTTATACCCAACATATGCCAAGTAATGGACGCGGCAGTGAGTCACATTTTGCACAAACTCCTCTGCAGTTTTCAAAAATCATAAACATCCCAATTTCGAGGCCTGAGCCATATTTTGGAGCCAAATTCTGGCTCTGTGCACGTATTGGCAGTTTGAAATTACGACTTTTTTATACCCAACATATGCGAAGTACTGAAAGCGGCGTTTGGTCACATTTGTCCCAAACCTCCCTGCAGTTTTCAAAATATCCCAAACATCCCAATATCGAGGCTTGAGCCAAATTTTGGAGCCAAATTCTGGCTTTCTACACGTATTCGCAGTTTGATATTACGTCTTTTTATACCCAAAATATGCCAAGTACTGAAAGCGGCAGTGAGTCACATTTTGCACAAACTCCCCTGCAGTTTTTAAAATATCCCAAATATCCCAATTTTGAGGCCTGAGCCATATTTTGGAGTAAAATTCTGGCTCTCTGCACGTATTCGCAGTTTGAAATTGCGACTTTTTTATACCCAACATATGCCAAGTACTGAAAGTGGCGTTTGGTCACATTTGTCCCAATCCCCCCTGCAGTTTTCAAAATATCCCAAACATCCCAATTTCGGTGCCTGAGCCATATTTTGGAGCCAAATTCTGGCTCTCTGCACGTATTCGCAGTTTGATATTACGACTTTTTATACCCAACATATGCCATGTAATGGACGCGGCAGTGAGTCACATTTTGCACAAACTCCCCTGCAGTTTTCAAAATATCATAAACATCTCAATTTCGAGGCCTGAGCCATATTTTGGAGCCAAATTCTGGCTATCTGCACGTATTCGCAGTTTGAAATTACGACTTTTTTATACCCAACATATGCGAAGTACTGAAAGCGGCGTTTGGTTACATTTGTCCCAAACCTCCCTGCAGTTTTCAAAATATCCCAAACATCCCAATATCGAGGCTTGAGCCATATTTTGGAGCCAAATTCTGGCTCTCTGCACGTATTCGCAGTTTGAAATTACGACTTTTTTATACCCAACATATGCGAAGTACTGAAAGCGGCGTTTGGTTACATTTGTCCCAAACCTCCCTGCAGTTTTCAAAATATCCCAAACATCCCAATTTCGAGGCCTGAGTCATATTTTGGAGCCAAATTCTGGCTTTATGCACGTATTCGCAGTTTGATATTACGACTTAGTATACCCAGCATATGCGAAGTACTGAAAGCGGCATTTGGTCACATTTGTCCCAAACCTCTATGCAGTTTTAAAAATATCCCAAACATCCCAATATCGAGGCCTGAGCCATATTTTGGAGCCAAATTCTGGCTCTCTGCACGTATTCGCAGTTTGAAATTACGACTTTTTATACGAAACATATGCAAAGTAATGAAAGCGGAGATTGGTCGTATTTGTCCCAAACCCCCCCCCTCCAGCAGTTTTAAAAATATCCCAAACATCCCAATTTCGAGGCCAGAGCCATATTTTGGAACCAAATTCTAGCTCTTTGCACGTATTCGAAGTTTAAAATTACGACATTTTATACCCAACATATGCCAAGTCCTGAAAGTGGCAGTGAGTCACATTTTGCACAAACTGCCCTCCAGTTTTCGAAATATCCCAAATATCCCAATTTCGAGGCCAGAGCCATATTTTGGAGCCAACTTCTGGCTCTCTGCACGTATTCGCAGTTTGAAATTACAACTTATTATACCCAACATATGCCAAGTCCTGAAAGCGGCAGTGAGTTACATTTTGAACAAACTCCCCTGCAGTTTTCGAAATATCACAAATAAAAAAAATTCGAGGCCTGAGCCAGATTTTGGAGCCAAATTCTGGCTCTCTGCACGTATTCGCAGTTTGAAATTGCGACTTTTTTATACCCAACATATGCCAAGTACTGAAAGCGGCGTTTGGTCACATTTGTCCCAATCCCTCCTGCAGTTTTCAAAACATCCCAAACATCGCAATATCGAGGCCTGAGCCATATTTTGGAGCCAAGTTCTGGCTCTTTGCACGTATTCGCAGTTTGAAATTACGACTTTTTATACGAAATATATGCAAAGTAATGAAAGCGGAGTTTGGTCGTATTTGTCCCCAACCCCCCCCCCCCCTGCAGTTTTCAAAATATCCCAAACATTCCAATTTCGAGGCCAGAGCCATATTTTGGAACCAAATTCTGGCTCTATGCACGTATTCGCAGTTTGAAATTTCGACTTTTTATATCCAACATATGCCAAGTCCTGAAAGTGGCAGTGAGTCACATTTTGCAGAAACTCCTCTCCAGTTTTCGAAATATCCCAAATATCCCAATTTCGAGGCCTGAGCCATATTTTGGAGTAAAATTCTGGCTCTCTGCACGTATTCGCAGTTTGAAATTACGACTTTTTATACCCAACATATGCCAAGTCCTGAAAGCGGCAGTGAGACACATTTTGCACAAACTCCCATGCAGTTTTCAAAATATCCCAAATATCCCAATTTCGAGGCCTGAGCAATATTTTGGAGTCAAATTCTGCCTCTCTGCACGTATTCGCAGTTTGAAATTGCGACTTTTTTATACCCAACATATGCAAAGTTCTGAAAGCGGCGTTTGGTCACATTTGTCTCAATCCCCCCTGCAGTTTTCAAAATATCCCAAACATCCCAATATCGGTGCCTGAGCCATATTTTGGAGCCAATTTCTGGCTCTCTGCACGTATTCGCAGTTTGATATTACGACTTTTTATACCCAACATATGCCAAGTAATGGACGCGGCAGTGAGTCACATTTTGCACAAACTTCCCTGTCGTTTTCAAAATATCCCAAACATCCCATTTTCGAGGCCTGAGCCATAATTTGGAGCCAAATTCTGGCTCTATGCACGTATTCGCAGTTTGATATATCGACTTTTTATACCCAACATATGCCAAGTCCTGAAAGTGGCAGTGAGTCACATTTTGCATCAATTCCCCTGCAGTTTTCGAAATATCCCAAATATACCAATTTCGAGGCCTGAGCCATATTTTGGTGCGAAATTCTGGCTCTCTGTACGTATTCACAGTTTGAAATTACGCCTTTTTTTATACCCAACATATGCGAAGTACTGAAAGCGGCGTTTGGTCATATATGTCCCAAACCCCCGCCCCCCAGTAGTTTTCAAAATATCCCAAACTTCCCAATTTCGTTGCCTGAGCCATATTTTGGAGCCAAATTTTGGCTCTCTGAACGTATTCGCAGTTTGAAATTGCGACTTTTTTATACCTAACATATGCCAAGTACTGAAAGTGGCGTTTGGTCACATTTGTCCCAATCCCCCCTGCAGTTTTCAATATCCAAACATCCCAATTACGAGGCCTGAAACATATTTTGGAGCCAAATTCTGGCTCTCTGCACGTATTCGCAGTTTGAAATTACGTCTTTTTATACCCAACATATGCCAAGTCCTGAAAGCGGCAGTGAGTCACATTTTGCACAAACTCCCCTGCAGTTTTCAAAATATTCCATATATCCCAATTTTGAGGCCTGAGCCATATTTTGGAGTCAAATTCATGCTCTATGCGCGTATTCGCCGTTTGAAATTGCGACTTTTTTATACCCAACATATGCCAAGTACTGAAAGCGGCGTTTCGTCACATTTGTCCCAATCCCCCCTGCAGTTTTCAAAATATCCCAAATATCCCAATTTCGATGCCTGAGCTATATTTTGGAGTCTAATTCTGGCTCTCTGCACGTATTCGCTGTTTGAAATTACGACTTTTTATGCCCAACGTATGCCAAGTACTGAATGTGGCGTTTGGTAACATTTGTCCCAATCCTCCCTGTAGTTTTCAAAATATCCCAAGCATCCCAATTTCGAGGCCAGAGCCATATTTTGGAGCCAAATTTTGGCTCTATGCACGTATTCGCAGTTTGAATTTACGACTTTTTATACCCAACATATGCCAAGTCCTGTAAGTGGAAGTGAGTCATATTTTGCACAAACTCCCCTGCAGTTTTCGAAATATCCCAATTTCGAGGCTAGAGCCATATTTTGGAGCCAAATTCTGGCTCTCTGCAAATACTCGCTGTTTGAAATTACGACTTTTTATACCCAACATATGCCAAGTATTGAAAGCGGCAGTGATTCACATTTTGCACAAACTCCCCTGCAGTTTTCAAAAAATCCTAAATATCCCAATTTCGAGGCCAGCGCTATATTTTGGCGTCAAATTCTGGCTCTCTGCACGTATTCGCAGTTTGAAATTACGACTTATTATACCCAACATATGCCAAGTACTGAAAGCGGCAATGAGTCGCATTTTGCACAAACTCCCCTGCAGTTTTCAAAATATCCCAAACAGCCCAATTTCGAGGCCTGAGCCATATTTTGGAGCCAAATTCTGGCTCTCTGCACGTATTCGCAGTTTGAAATTACGACTTTTTTATATCCAACATATGCGAAGTACTGAAAGCGGCGTTTGGTCACATTTGACCCAAACCTCCCTGCAGTTTTCAAAATATCTCAAACATCCCAATATCGAGACATGAGCCATATTTTGGAGCCAAATTCTGGCTCTCTGCACGTATTCGGAGTTTGATATTACGACTTTTTATACCCAACATATGCGAAGTACTGAAAGCGGCGTTTGGTCACATTTGTCCCAAACCTCTATGCAGTTTCAAAATATCCCAAACATCCCAATTTCGAGGCCAGAGCTATATTTTGGAGCCAAATTCTGGCTCTCTGCACGTATTCGCAGTTTGATATTACGACTTTTTATACCCAACATATGACAACTTACTGAAAGTGGCAGTGAGTCACATTTTGCACAAACTGCCCTGCAGTTTTCGAAATATCCCAAATATCCCAATTTCGAGGCTAGAGCCATATTTTATAGCCAAATTCTGGCTCTCTGCACGTATTCGCAGTTTGAAATTACGACTTTTTATACCCAACATATGCCAAGTACTGAAAGCGGCAGTGATTCACATTTTGCACAAACATCCCTGCAGTTTTCAAAATATCCCAAACTTCCCAATTACGAGGCCTGAGCCATATTTTGGAGCCAAATTCTGGCGCTCTGCATGTATTCGCAGTTTGAAATTACGTCTTTTTATACACAACATATGCTAAGTCCTGAAAGCGGCAGTGAGTCAAATTTTGCACAAACTCCCCTGCCGTTTTCAAAATATCCCAAGTATCCCAATTTTGAGGCCTGAGCCATATTTTGGAGTCAAATTCTGGCTCTCTGCACGTATTCACCGTTTGAAATTGCGTCTTTTTTATACCCAACATATGCCAATTACTGAAAGCAGCGTTTGGTCACATTTGTCCCAATCCCCCCTGCAGTTTTCAAAATATCCCAAATATCCCAATTTCGAGGACTGAGCTATATTTTGGAGTCAAATTCTGGCTCTCTGCACGTATTCGCAGTTTGAAATTACAACTTATTATACCCAACATATGCCAAGTCCTGAAAGCGGCAGTGAGTTACATTTTGTACAAACTCCCCTGCAGTTTTCAAAATATCCCAAATACCCCAATTTCGAGGCTTGAGCCATATTTTGGAGCCAAATTCTGGCTTTCTGCACGTATTCACAGTTTGAAATTGCGACTTTTTTATACCCAACATATGCCAAGTACTGAAAGCGGCAGTGAGTCACATTTTGCACAAACTCCCCTGCACCTTTCGAAATATCCCAAATATCCCAATTTCGAGGCCTGAGCCATATTTTGGAGTCAAATTCTGGCTCTCTGCACGTATTCGCTGTTTGAAATTACGACTTTTTATACCCAACATATGCCAAGTACTGAAAGTGGCAGTGAGTCACATTTTGCACAAACTCCCCTGCAGTTTTCAAAATATCCCAAACATCCCAATTTCAGAGGCCTGAGCCATATTTTGCAGCCAAATTCTGACTCTCTGCACGTATTCGCAGTTAGAAATTTCGACTTTTTATACCCAACATATGCAAAGTACTGAAAGCGGCGTTTGGTCACATTTGTCCCAAACCTCTCAGCAGTTTTCGAAATATCCCAAACATCCCAATATCTAGGACTGAGCCATATTTTTGAGCTAAATTCAAGCTCTCTGCACACATTCGCATTTTGAAATTAAGACTTTTTAAACCCAACATATGCCAAGTCCTGAAAGCGGCAGTGAGACACATTTTGCACAAACTCCCCTGCAGTTTTCAAAATATCCCAAATATCCCAATTTCGAGGCCTGAGCAATATTTTGGAGTCAAATTCTGCCTCTCTGCACGTATTTGCAGTTTGAAATTGCGACTTTTTTATACCCAACATAAGCAAAGTTCTGAAAGCGACGTTTGGTCACATTTGTCTCAATCCCCCCTGCAGTTTTCAAAATATCCCAAACATCCCAATATCGGTGCCTGAGCCATATTTTGGAGCCAATTTCTGGCTCTCTGCACGTATTCGCAGTTTGATATTACGACTTTTTATACCCAACAAATGCCAAGTAATGGACGCGGCAGTGAGTCACATTTTGCACAAACTTCCCTGTCGTTTTCAAAATATCCCAAACATCCCATTTTCGAGGCCTGAGCCATAATTTGGAGCCAAATTCTGGCTCTATGCACGTATTCGCAGTTTGATATATCGACTTTTTATACCCAACATTTGCCAAGTCCTGAAAGTGGCAGTGAGTCACATTTTGCATCAACTCCCCTGCAGTTTTCGAAATATCCCAAATATACCAATTTCGAGGCCTGAGCCATATTTTGGTGCGAAATTCTGGCTCTCTGTACGTATTCACAGTTTGAAATTACGCCTTTTTTTATACCCAACATATGCGAAGTACTGAAAGCGGCGTTTGGTCATATATGTCCCAAACCCCCCCCCCCCCCCCCCCGTAGTTTTCAAAATATCCCAAACTTCCCAATTTCGTTGCCTGACCCATATTTTGGAGCCAAATTCTGGCTCTCTGAACGTATTCGCAGTTTGAAATTGCGACTTTTTTATACCTAACATATGCCAAGTACTGAAAGTGGCGTTTGGTCACATTTGTCCCAATCCCCCCTGCAGTTTTCAATATCCAAACATCCCAATTACGAGGCCTGAAACATATTTTGGAGCCAAATTCTGGCTCTCTGCACGTATTCGCAGTTTGAAATTACTTCTTTTTATACTCAACATATGCCAAGTCCTGAAAGCGGCAGTGAGTCACATTTTGCACAAACTCCCCTGCAGTTTTCAAAATATCCCATATATCCCAATTTTGAGGCCTGAGCCATATTTTGGAGTCAAATTCATGCTCTATGCGCGTATTCGCCGTTTGAAATTGCGACTTTTTTATACCCAACATATGCCAAGTACTGAAAGCGGCGTTTCGTCACATTTGTCCCAATCCCCCCTGCAGTTTTCAAAATATCCCAAATATCCTAATTTCGATGCCTGAGCTATATTTTGGAGTCAAATTCTGGCTCTCTGCACGTATTCGCTGTTTGAAATTACGACTTTTTATGCCCAACGTATGCCAAGTACTGAATGTGGCGTTTGGTAACATTTGTCCCAATCCTCCCTGTAGTTTTCAAAATATCCCAAGCATCCCAATTTCGAGGCCAGAGCCATATTTTGGAGCCAAATTTTGGCTCTATGCATGTTTTCGCAGTTTGAAATTACGACTTTTTATACCCAACAAATGCCAAGTCCTGTAAGTGGAAGTGAGTCACATTTTGCACAAACTCCCCTGCAGTTTTCGAAATATCCCAAATATCCCAATTTCGAGGCTAGAGCCATATTTTGGAGCCAAATTCTGGCTCTCTGCAAATACTCGCTGTTTGAAATTACGACTTTTTATACCCAACATATGCCAAGTATTGAAAGCGGCAGTGATTCACATTTTGCACAAACTCCCCTGCAGTTTTCAAAAAATCCTAAATATCCCAATTTCGAGGCCAGCGCTATATTTTGGCGTCAAATTCTGGCTCTCTGCACGTATTCGCAGTTTGAAATTACGACTTATTATACCCAACATATGCCAAGTACTGAAAGCGGCAATGAGTCGCATTTTGCACAAACTTCCCTGCAGTTTTCAAAATATCCCAAACAGCCCAATTTCGAGGCCTGAGCCATATTTTGGAGCCAAATTCTGGCTCTCTGCACGTATTCGCAGTTTGAAATTACGACTTTTTTATACCCAACATATGCGAAGTACTGAAAGCGGCGTTTGGTCACATTTGACCCAAACCTCCCTGCAGTTTTCAAAATATCTCAAACATCCCAATATCGAGACATGAGCCATATTTTGGAGCCAAATTCTGGCTCTCTGCACGTATTCGGAGTTTGATATTACGACTTTTTATACCCAACATATGCGAAGTACTGAAAGCGGCGTTTGGTCACATTTGTCCCAAACCTCTATGCAGTTTCAAAATATCCCAAACATCCCAATTTCGAGGCCAGAGCTATATTTTGGAGCCAAATTCTGGCTCTCTGCACGTATTCGCAGTTTGATATTACGAATTTTATACCCAACATATGACAACTTACTGAAAGTGGCAGTGATTCACATTTTGCACAAACATCCCTGCAGTTTTCAAAATATCCCAAACTTCCCAATTACGAGGCCTGAGCCATATTTTGGAGCCAAATTCTGGCGCTCTGCATGTATTCGCAGTTTGAAATTACGTCTTTTAATACACAACATATGCCAAGTCCTGAAAGCGGCAGTGAGTCACATTTTGCACAAACTCCCCTGCCGTTATCAAAATATCCCAAGTATCCCAATTTTGAGGCCTGAGCCATATTTTGGAGTCAAATTCTGGCTCTCTGCACGTATTCACCGTTTGAAATTGCGTCTTTTTTATACCCAACATATGCCAATTACTGAAAGCAGCGTTTGGTCACATTTGTCCCAATCCCCCCTGCAGTTTTCAAAATATCCCAAATATCCCAATTTCGAGGCCTGAGCTATATTTTGGAGTCAAATTCTGGCTCTCTGCACGTATTCGCAGTTTGAAATTACAACTTATTATACCCAACATATGCCAAGTCCTGAAAGCGGCAGTGAGTTACATTTTGTACAAACTCCCCTGCAGTTTTCAAAATATCCCAAATACCCAAATTTCGAGGCTTGAGCCATATTTTGGAGCCAAATTCTGGCTTTCTGCACGTATTCACAGTTTGAAATTGCGACTTTTTTATACCCAACATATGCCAAGTACTGAAAGCGGCAGTGAGTCACATTTTGCACAAACTCCCCTGCACTTTTCGAAATATCCCAAATATCCCAATTTCGAGGCCTGAGCCATATTTTGGAGTCAAATTCTGGCTCTCTGCACGTATTCGCTGTTTGAAATTACGACTTTTTATACCCAACATATGCCAAGTACTGAAAGTGGCAGTGAGTCACATTTTGCACAAACTCCCCTGCAGTTTTCAAAATATCCCAAACATCCCAATTTCAGAGGCCTGAGCCATATTTTGCAGCCAAATTCTGACTCTCTGCACGTATTCGCAGTTAGAAATTTCGACTTTTTATACCCAACATATGCCAAGTACTGAAAGCGGCGTTTGGTCACATTTGTCCCAAACCTCTCAGCAGTTTTCGAAATATCCCAAACATCCGAATATCTAGGACTGAGCCATATTTTGGAGCCAAATTCAAGCTCTCTGCACACATTCGCATTTTGAAATTAAGACTTTTTAAACCCAACATATGCCAAGTACTGAAAGCGGCGTTTGGTCACATTTGTCCCAATCCCCCCTGCAGTTTTCAAAATATCCCAAATATCCCAATTTCGAGGCCTGAGCTATATTTTGGAGTCAAATTCTGGCTCTCTGAACGTATTCGCTGTTTGAAATTACAACTTTTTATGCCCAACATATGCCAAGTACTGAATGCGGCGTTTGGTTACATTTGTCTCAAACCTCCCTGCAGTTTTCAAAATATCCCAAATATTCCAATTTCGAGGCCTGAACCATATTTTGGAGCCAAATTGTGGCTCTCTGCACGTAGTCGTAGTTTGAAATTATGACTTGTTATACCCAACATATGCCAAGTACTGAATGCGGCGTTTGGTTACACTTGTCCCAAACCTCCCTGCAGTTTTCAAAATATCCCAAACATCCCAATATCGAGGCCTGAGCCATATTTTGGAGCCAAATTCTGGCTCTCTGCACGTATTCGCAGTTTGAAATTGCGAATTTTTTATACCCAATAGATACGAAGTACTGAAACCTGCGTTTGGTCACATTTGTCCCAATTCCCCCTGCAGTTTTCAAAATATTGCAAACATCCCAATTTCGGTGCCTGAGCCATATTTTAGAGCCAAATTCTGGCTCTCTGCACGTATTCGCAGTTTGAAATTACGACTTTTTTATACCCAACATATGCGAAGTACTGAAAGCTGCGTTTGGTCACATTTGTCCCAAACCTCCCTGCAGTTTTAAAATATCCCAAATATCCCAATTTCGAGGCTAGAGCCATATTTTGGAGCCAAATTCTGGCTCTCTGCACGTATTTGCAGTTTGAAGTTGCGACTTTTTTATACCCAACATATGCAAAGTACTGAATGCGGCGTTTGGTTACATTTGTCCCAAACCCCCCCCCTGCAATTTTCAAAATATCCCAAACATCCAAATTTCTAGGCCTGAGCCATATTTTGGAGCCAAATTTTGGCTCTCTGCACGTATTCGCAGTTTGATATTACGACTTTTTATACCCAACATATGCCAAATACTAAAAGCGGCAGTGAGTCACATTTTGCACAAACTCCGATGCAGTTTTCAAAATATCCCAAACATCCCAATTTCGAGGCCTAAGCCATATATTGGAGCCAAATTCTTGCTCTCTGCACGTATTCGCAGTTTGAAATTACGACTTTTTTATACCCAACATATGCGAAGTACTGAAAGCGGCGTTTGGTCACATTTGTCCCAAACCTCTATGCAGTTTTCAAAATATCCCAAACATCCCAATTTCGAGGCCTGAGCCATATTTTGGAGCCAAATTCTGGCTCTATGCACGTATTCGCAGTTTGATATTACGACTTTTTATACCTAACATATGCCAAGTACTGAAAGCGGCAGTGAGTCACATTTTGCACAAACTCCTCTCCAGTTTTCAAAATATACCAAATATCCCAATTTCGAGGCCTGAGCCATATTTTGGAGCCAAATTCTGACTCTCTGCACGTATTTGCAGTTTGAAATTATGACTTTTTTATACCCATCACATACAAAGTACTGAAAGCTGCGTTTGGTCACATTTATCCCAAACCTCCCAACAGTTTTCAAAATATCACAAATATTCCAATTTCGAGGCCTGAACCATATTTTGGAGCCAAATTCTGGCTCTCTGCACGTATTCGCAGTTTGAAATTACGACTTTTTATACCCAACATATGCCAAGTACTGAATGCGGCGTTTGGTTACATTTGTCCCAAACCTCCCTGCAGTTTTCAAAATATCCAAAACATTCCAATATCGAGGCCTGAGCCATATTTTGGAGCCAAATTCTGGCTCTCTGCACGTATACGCAGTTTGAAATTACGAATTATTATACCCAACATATGCCAAGTACTGAAAGTGGCAATGAGTCGCATTTTGCACAAACTCCCCAGCAGTTTTCAAAATATTCCAAACATTCAAATTTCGACGCCTAAGCCATATATTGGAGCCAAATTTTGACTCTCTGCACGTATTCGCAGTTTGAAATTACAACTTTTTATACCCAATAAAAACAAAGTACTGAAAGCGGCATTTGGTCACATTTGTCCCAAACCTCCCAGCAGTTTTCAAAATATCCCAAACATCCCAATATCTAGGCCTGAGCCATATTTTGGAGCCAAATTCTGGCTCTCTGCACGTATTCGCAGTTTGAATTTACGACTTTTTATACCCAACATATGCCAAGTACTGAAAGCGGCAATGAGTCGCATTTTGCACAAACTCCCCAGCAGTTTTCAAAATATCCCAAACATCCAAATTTCGAGGCCTGAGCCATATTTTGGAACCAAATTCTGGATCTCTGCACGTATTCGCAGTTTGAAATTACGACTTTTTTATACCCAAAATATGCAAAGTACTGAAAGCGGCGTTTGGTAACATTTGTCCCAAACCCCCCCCTGCAATTTTCAAAATATCCCAAACATCCAAATTTCGAGGCCTGAGCCATATTTTGGAGCCAAATTCTGGCTCTCTGCACGTATTCGGAGTTTGATATTAGGACTTTTTATACCCAACATATGCCAAGTTCTGAAAGCGGCAGTGAGTCACAATTTGCACAAACTCCGCTGCAGTTTTCAAAATATCCCAAATATCCCAATTTCGAGGCCTAAGCCATATATTGGAGCCAAATTCTTGCTCTCTGCACGTATTCGCAGTTTGAAATTACGACTTTTTTATACCCAACATATGCGAAGTACTGAAAGCGGCGTTCGGTCACATTTGTCCCAAACCTCCCAGCAGTTTTCAAAATATCCCAAACATCCCAATATCTAGGCCTAAGTTATATTTTGGAGCCAAATTCTGGCTGTCTGCACGTTTTCGCAGTTTGATATTACGACTTTTTATACCCAGCATATGCCAAGTACTGAAAGCGGCAGTGAGTCACAATTTGCACAAACTCCCCTGCAGTTTTCAAAATATCCAAAACTTCCCAATTACGAGGCCTGAGCCTTATTTTGGAGCCAAATTCTGGCGCTCTGCACGTATTCGCAGTTTGAAATTTCGTCTTTTTATACCCAACATATGCCAAGTACTAAAAGCGGCAGTGAGTCACATTTTGCACAAACTCCCCTGCAGTTTTCAAAATATCCCAAACTTCCCAATTACGAGGCCTGAGCCATATTTCGGAGTCAAATTCTGGCTCTCTGCACGTATTCGCTGTTTGAAATTGCGACTTTTTAATACCCAACATATGCCAAGTACTGAATGCGGCGTTTGGTCACATTTTTCCCAATCCCTCCTGCAGTTTTCAAAATATCCCAAATATCCCAATTTCAAGGCCTGAGCTATATTTTGGAGTCAAATTCTGGCTCTCTGCACGTATTCGCTTTTTGAAATTATGACTTTTTATACCCAACATATGCCAAGTACTGAATGTGGCGTTTGGTTACATTTGTCCCAAACCTCCCTGCAGTTTTCAAAATATCTCAAACATCCCAATATCGAGACCTGAGCCATATTTTGGAGCCAAATTCTGGCTCTCTGCACGTATTCGCAGTTTGATATTACGACTTTTTATACCCAACATATGCAAAGTACTGAAAGCGGCGTTTGGTCACATTTGTCCCAAACCTCTATGCAGTTTTCAAAATATCTCAAACATCCCAATTTCGAGGCCAGAGCCATATTTTGGAGCCAAATTCTGGCTCTCTGCACGTATTCGCAGTTTGATATTACGAATTTTTATACCCAACATATGCCAAGTACTGAATGTGGCGTTTGGTTACATTTGTCCCAAACCTCCCTGCAGTTTTCAAAATATCCCAAATACCCCAATTTCGAGGCCTGAGCCATATTTTGGAGCCAAATTCTGGCTTTCTGCACGTATTCGCAGTTTGAAATTGCGAATTTTTTATACCCAACATATGCCAAGTTCTGAAAGCTGCGTTTGGTCACATTTGTCCCAAAGCTCCCTGCAGTTTTCAAAATATCTCAAACATCCCAATATCAAGACCTGAGCCATATCTTGGTGCCAAATTCTGGCTCTCTGCACGTATTCGCAGTTTGATATTACGACTTTTTATACCCAACATATGATAAGTACTGAAAGCGGCAGTGAGTCAAATTTTGCACAAACTCCTCTGCAGTTTTCAAAATATCCCAAACATCCTAATTTCGAGGCCTGAGCCATATTTTGGAGCCAAATTCTGGCTTTATGTACGTATTCGCAGTTTGATGTTACGACTTTTTTATACCCAACATATGCGATGTACTGAAAGCGGCGTTTGGTTACATTTGTCCCAAACCTCTATGCAGTTTTCAAAATATCCCAAACATCTTAATTTCCAGGCCAGAACCATATTTTGGAGCCAAATTCTGGCTCTATGCATGTATTCGCTGTTTGAAATTACGACTTTTTATACCCAACATATGCCAAGTCACGAGAGTGGCAGTGAGTCACATTTTGCACAAACTCCCCTGCAGTTTTCAAAAAATCCCAAATATCCCAATTTCGAGGCCTGAACAATATTTTGGAGCCAAATTCAGGCTCTCTGCACGTATTCGCAGTTTGAAATTACGACTTTTTATGCCCAACATATGCCAAGTACTGAATGCGGCGTTTGGTTACATTTGTCCCAAACCTTCCTGCAGTTTTCAAAATATCCCAAATATTCCAATTTTGAGGCCTGAACCATATTTTGGAGCCAAATTCTGGCTCTCTGCACGTATTCGCAGTTTGAAATTACGACTTTTTATACCCAACATATGCCAAGTACTGAATGCGGCGTTTGGTTACATTTGTCCCAAACCTCCCTGCAGTTTTCAAAATATCCCAAACATTCCAATATCGAGGCCTGAGCCATAATTTAAAGCCAAATTCTGGCTCTCTGCACGTATTCACAGTTTGAATTTACGACTTTTTATACCCAACATATGCCAAGTACTGAAAGCGGCAATGAGTCGCATTTTGCACACACTCCCCTGCAGTTTTCAAAATATCCCAAACATCCAAATTTCGAGGCCTGAGCCATATTTTGGAACCAAATTCTGGCTCTCTGCACGTATTCGCAGTTTGAAATTACGACTTTTTTATACTCAACATATGCAAAGTACTGAAAGCGGCGTTTGGTCACATTTGTCACAATCCCCCCTTGCAGTTTTCAAAATATCCCAAATATCCCAATTTCAAGGCCTGAGCTATATTTTGCAGTCAAATTCTGGCTCTCTGCACGTATTCGCTGTTTGAAATTATGACTTTTTATGCCCAACATATGCCAAGTACTGAATGCGGCGTTTGGTTACATTTGTCCCAAACCTCCCTGCAGTTTTCAAAATATCCCTAATATTCCTATTTCGAGGCCTGAACCATATTTTGGAGCCAAATTCTTGCTCTCTGCACGTATTTGCAGTTTGAAATTACGACTTTTTTATACCCAACATATGCAAACTACTGAAAGCGGCGTTTGGTCACATTTGTCCCAAACCTCTATGCAGTTTTCAAAATATCCCAAACATCCCAATTTCAAGGCCTGAACCATATTTTGGAGACAAATTCTGGCTCTCTGCACGTATTCGCAGTTTGAAATTACGACTTTTTATACCCAACATATGCCAAGTACTGAAAGAGGCAGTGAGTCACATTTTGCACAAACTCCCCTGCAGTTTTCAAAATATCCAAAACTTCCTAATTACGAGGCCTGAGCCATATTTTGGAGCCAAATTCTGGCGCTCTGCACGTATTCGCAGTTTGAATTTACGACTTTTTATACCCAACATATGCCAAGTACTGAAAGCGGCAATGAGTCGCATTTTGCACACACTCCCCTGCAGTTTTCAAAATATCCCAAACATCCAAATTTCGAGGCCTGAGCCATATTTTGGAACCAAATTCTGGCACTCTGCACGTATTCGCAGTTTGAAATTACGACTTTTTTATACCCAACATATGCAAAGTACTGAAAGCGGCGTTTGGTCACATTTGTCCCAAACCTCCCTGCAGTTTTCAAAATATCTCAAACATCCCAACATCGAGACCTGAGCCATATTTTGGAGCCAAATTCTGGCTCTCTGCACGTATTCGCAGTTTGAAATTACGACTTTTTTATACCCAACATATGCAAAGTACTGAAAGCGGCGTTTGGTCACATTTGTCCCAAACCCCCCCCTGCAGGTTTTCAAAACATCCCAAACATCCAAATTTCGAGGCCTGAGCCATATTTTGGAGCCAAATTCTGGCTCTCTGCACGTATTCGCAGTTTGATATTACGACTTTTTATACCCAACATATGCCAAGTACTGAAAGCGGCAGTGAGTCACATTTTGCACAAACTCCCCTCCAGTTTTCAAAATATACCACATATCCCAATTTCGAGGCCTGAGCCATATTTTGGAGCCAAATTCTGGCTTTATGCACGTATTCGCTGTTTTAAATTACGACTTTTTATACCCAACATATGCCATGTCCTGAAAGTGGCAGTGAGTCACATTTTGCACAAACTCCCCTGCGGTTTTCGAAATATCCCAAATATCCTATCTTCGAGGCTAGAGCCAAATTTTGGAGATAAATTCTGGCTCTCTGCACGTATTCGCTGTTTGAAATTACGACTTTTTATACCCAACATATGCCAAGTACTGAAAGCGGCAGTGATTCACATTATGCACAAACTCCACTGCAGTTTCCAAATATCCCAAATATCCCAATTTCGAGGACTGAGCTATATTTTGGAGTCAAATTCTGGCTCTCTGTACGAATTCGCTGTTTGAAATTACGAGTTTTTATGCCCAACATATGCCAAGTACTGAATGCGGCGTTTGGTTACACTTGTCCCAAACCTCCCTGCAGTTTACAAAATATCCCAAACATCCTAATATCGAGGCCTGAGCCATATTTTGGAGACAAATTCTGGCTCTCTGCACGTATTCGCAGTTTGATATTACGACTTTTTTATTCCCAACATATGCCAAGTACTGTAAGCGACAGTGATTCACATTTTGCACAAACTCCCCTGGAGTTTTCAAAATATCCCAAACATCCCAATTTCGTGGCCAGAGCCATATTTTGGAGCCAAATTCTGGCTTTATGCACGTACTCGCAGTTTTAAATTACGACTTTTTATACCCAACATATGCCATGTCCTGAAAGTGGCAGTGAGTCACATTTTGCACAAACTCCGCTGCAGTTTTCGAAATATCCCAAATATCCCAATTTCGAGGCTAGTGCCATAATTTGGAGCCAAATTCTGGCTCTCTGCACGTATTCGCAGTTTGAAATTACGTCTTTTTATACCCAACATATGCCAATTACTGAAAGCGGCAGTGAGTCACATTTTGCAAAAACTCCTCTGCAGTTTTCAAAATATCCCAAACTTCCCTATTACGAGGCCTGACCCATATTTTGGAGTCAAATTCTGGCTCTCTGCACGTATTCGCCGTTTGAAATTGCGACTTTTTTATTTCCAACATATGCCAAGTACTGAATACGGCGTTTGGTCACATTTGTCACAATCCCCCCTGCAGTTTTCACAATATCCCAAATATCCCAATTTCAAGGCCTGAGCTATATTTTGGAGTCAAATTCTGGCTCTCTGCACGTATTCGCTGTTTGAAATTATGACTATTTAAGCCCAACATATGCCAAGTACTGAATGCGGCGTTTGGTTACATTTGTCCCAAACCTCCCTGCAGTTTTCAAAATATCCTAAATATTCCTATTTCGAGGCCTGAACCATATTTTGGAGCCAAATTCTTGCTCTCTGCACGTATTCGTAGTTTGAAATTACGACTTTTTTATACCCAACATATGCAAAGTACTGAAAGCGGCGTTTGGTCACATTTGTCCCAAACCTCTATGCAGTTTTCAAAATATCCCAAACATCCCAATTTCAAGGCCTGAGCCATGTTTTGGAGACAAATTCTGGCTCTATGCACGTATTCGCAGTTTGAAATTACGACTTTTTATACCCAACATATGCCAAGTACTGAAAGCGGCAGTGAGTCACATTTTGCACAAACTCCCCTCCAGTTTTCAAAATATACCAAATATCCCAATTTCGAGGCCTGAGCCATATTTTGGAGCCAAATTCTGATTCTCTGCAAGTATTCGCAGTTTGAAATTACGACTTTTTTATACCCAACATATACAAAGTACTGAAAGCGGCGTTTGGTCACATTTATCCCAAACCTCCCAGCAGTTTTCAAAATAACCCAAACATCCCAATATCTAGGCCTAAGTTATATTTAGGAGCCAAATTCTGGCTCTCTGCAAGTTTTCGCAGTTTGATATTACGACTTTTTATACCCAACATACGCCAAGTACTGAAAGAGGCAGTGAGTCACATTTTGCACAAACTCCCCTGCAGTTTTCAAAATATCTAAAACTTCCTAATTACGAGGCCTGAGCCATATTTTGGAGGCAAATTCTGGCGCTCTGCACGTATTCGCAGTTTGAAATTGCGCCTTTTTTATACCCAACATATGCAAAGTACTGAATGCGGTGTTTGGTCACATTTGTCACAATCCCCCCTGCAGTTTTCAAAATATCCCAAATATCCCAATTTCAAGGCCTGAGCTATGTTTTGGAGTCAAATTCTGGCTCTCTGCACGTATTCGCTGTTTGAAATTATGACTTTTCATGCCCAACATATGCCAAGTACTGAATGCGGCGTTTGGTTACATTTGTCCCAAACCTCCCTGCAGTTTTCAAAATATCCCAAATATTCCAATTTCGAGGCCTGAACCATATTTTGGAGCCAAATTCTGGCTCTCTGCACGTATTCGTAGTTTAAAATTATGTTTTTTTAAACCCAACATATGCCAAGTAATGAATGCGGCGTTTGGTTACACTTGTCCCAAACCTCCCTACAGTTTTCAAAATATCCCAATATCGACGTCTGAGCCATATTTTGGAGCCAAATTCTGGCTCTCTGCACGTATTCGCAGTTTGAAATTACAACTTATTATACCCAACATATGCCAAGTACCGAATGCGACGTTTGGTTACACTTGTCGCAAACCTCCCTGCAGTTTTCAAAATATCCCATACATCCCAATATCGAGGCCTGAGCCATATTTTGGAGCCAAATTCTGGCTCTCTGCACGTATTCGCAGTTTGAATTGACGCCTTTTTTACTCCCAACATATGCGAAGTACTGAAAGCGGCGTTTGGTCACATTTGTCCCAATCCCCCCTGCAGTTTTCAAAATATCTCAAACATCCCAATTTCGTGGCCAGAGCCATATTTTGGAGCCAAATTCTTGCTTTATGCACGTACTCGCAGTTTTAAATTACGACTTTTTATACCCAACATATGCCATGTCCTGAAAGTGGCAGTGAGTCACATTTTGCACAAACTCCGCTGCAGTTTTCGAAATATCCCAAATATCCCAATTTCTAGGCTAGAGCCATATTTTGGAGCCAAATTCTGGTTCTCTGCACGTATTCGCAGTTTGAAATTACGTCTTTTTATACGCAACATATGCCAAGTACTGAAAGCGGCAGTGAGTCACATTTTGCTAAAACTCCTCTGCAGTTTTCAAAATATCCCAAACTTCCCAATTACGAGGCCTGAGCCATATTTTGGAGTCAAATTCTGGCTCTCTGCACGTATTCGCCGTTTGAAATTGTGACTTTTTTATACCCAACATATGCCAAGTACTGAATGCGGCGTTTGGTCACATTTGTCACAATCCCCCCTGCAGTTTTCAAAATATCCCAAATATCCCAATTTCAAGGCCTGAGCTATATTTTGGAGCCAAATTCTTGCTCTCTGCACGTATTCGTAGTTTGAAATTACGACTTTTTTATACCCAACATATGCAAAGTACTGAAAGCGGCGTTTGGTCACATTTGTCCCAAACCTCTATGCAGTTTTCAAAATATCCCAAACATCCCAATTTCAAGGTCTGAGCCATATTTTGGAGACAAATTCTGGCTCTATGCACGTATTCGCAGTTTGAAATTACGACTTTTTATACCCAACATATGCCAAGTACTGAAAGCGGCAGTGAGTCACATTTTGCACAAACTCCCCTCCAGTTTTCAAAATATACCAAATATCCCAATTTCGAGGCCTGAGCCATATTTTGGAGCCAAATTCTGACTCTCTGCAAGTATTCGCAGTTTGAAATTACGACTTTTTTATACCCAACATATACAAAGTACTGAAAGCGGCGTTTGGTCACATTTATCCCAAACCTCCCAGCAGTTTTCAAAATATCCCAAACATCCCAATATCTAGGCCTAAGTTATATTTAGGAGCCAAATTCTGGCTCTCTGCAAGTTTTCGCAGTTTGATATTACGACTTTTTATACCCAACATACGCCAAGTACTGAAAGAGGCAGTGAGTCACATTTTGCACAAACTCCCCTGCAGTTTTCAAAATATCCAAAACTTCCTAATTACGAGGCCTGAGCCATATTTTGGAGGCAAATTCTGGCGCTCTGCACGTATTCGCAGTTTGAAATTACGTCTTTTTATACCCAACATATGCCAAGTACTGAGAGCGGCAGTGAGTCACATTTTGCACAAACTCACCTGCAGTTTTCAAAATATCCCAAACTTCCCAATTACGAGGCCTGAGCCACATTTTGGAGTTAAATTCTGGCTCTCTGCACGTATTCGCCGTTTGAAATTGCGCCTTTTTTATACCCAACATATGCAAAGTACTGAATGCGGTGTTTGGTCACATTTGTCACCATCCCCCCTGCAGTTTTCAAAATATCCCAAATATCCCAATTTCAAGGCCTGAGCTATGTTTTGGAGTCAAATTCTGGCTCTCTGCACGTATTCGCTGTTTGAAATTATGACTTTTCATGCCCAACATATGCCAAGTACTGAATGCGGCGTTTGGTTACATTTGTCCCAAACCTCCCTGCAGTTTTCAAAATATCCCAAATATTTCAATTTCGAGGCCTGAACCATATTTTGGAGCCAAATTCTGGCTCTCTGCACGTATTCGCAGTTTGAAATTACGTCTTTTTATACCCAACATATGCCAAGTACTGAAAGCGGCAGTGAGTCACATTTTGCTAAAACTCCTCTGCAGTTTTCAAAATATCCCAAACTTCCCAATTACGAGGCCTGAGCCATATTTTGGAGCCAAATTCTGGCTCTCTGTACGTATTCGCCGTTTGAAATTGTGACTTTTTTATACCCAACATATGCCAAGTACTGAATGCGGCGTTTGGTCACATTTGTCACAATCCCCCCTGCAGTTTTCAAAATATCCCAAATATCCCAATTTCAAGGCCTGAGCTATATTTTGGAGTCAAATTCTGGCTCTCTGCACGTATTCTCTGTTTGAAATTATGATTTTTATGCCCAACATATGCCAAGTACTGAATGCGGCGTTTGGTTACACTTGTCCCAAACCTCCCTGCAGTTTACAAAATATCCCAAACATCCTAATATCGAGGCCTGAGCCATATTTTGGAGACAAATTCTGGCTCTCTGCACGTATTCGCAGTTTGATATTACGACTTTTTTATTCCCAACATATGCCAAGTACTGTAAGCGACAGTGATTCACATTTTGCACAAACTCCCCTGGAGTTTTCAAAATATCCCAAACATCCCAATTTCGTGGCCAGAGCCATATTTTGGAGCCAAATTCTGGCTTTATGCACGTACTCGCAGTTTTAAATTACGACTTTTTATACCCAACATATGCCATGTCCTGAAAGTGGCAGTGAGTCACATTTTGCACAAACTCCGCTGCAGTTTTCGAAATATCCCAAATATCCCAATTTCGAGGCTAGTGCCATAATTTGGAGCCAAATTCTGGCTCTCTGCACGTATTCGCAGTTTGAAATTACGTCTTTTTATACCCAACATATGCCAATTACTGAAAGCGGCAGTGAGTCACATTTTGCAAAAACTCCTCTGCAGTTTTCAAAATATCCCAAACTTCCCTATTACGAGGCCTGACCCATATTTTGGAGTCAAATTCTGGCTCTCTGCACGTATTCGCCGTTTGAAATTGCGACTTTTTTATTTCCAACATATGCCAAGTACTGAATACGGCGTTTGGTCACATTTGTCACAATCCCCCCTGCAGTTTTCACAATATCCCAAATATCCCAATTTCAAGGCCTGAGCTATATTTTGGAGTCAAATTCTGGCTCTCTGCACGTATTCGCTGTTTGAAATTATGACTATTTAAGCCCAACATATGCCAAGTACTGAATGCGGCGTTTGGTTACATTTGTCCCAAACCTCCCTGCAGTTTTCAAAATATCCTAAATATTCCTATTTCGAGGCCTGAACCATATTTTGGAGCCAAATTCTTGCTCTCTGCACGTATTCGTAGTTTGAAATTACGACTTTTTTATACCCAACATATGCAAAGTACTGAAAGCGGCGTTTGGTCACATTTGTCCCAAACCTCTATGCAGTTTTCAAAATATCCCAAACATCCCAATTTCAAGGCCTGAGCCATGTTTTGGAGACAAATTCTGGCTCTATGCACGTATTCGCAGTTTGAAATTACGACTTTTTATACCCAACATATGCCAAGTACTGAAAGCGGCAGTGAGTCACATTTTGCACAAACTCCCCTCCAGTTTTCAAAATATACCAAATATCCCAATTTCGAGGCCTGAGCCATATTTTGGAGCCAAATTCTGATTCTCTGCAAGTATTCGCAGTTTGAAATTACGACTTTTTTATACCCAACATATACAAAGTACTGAAAGCGGCGTTTGGTCACATTTATCCCAAACCTCCCAGCAGTTTTCAAAATAACCCAAACATCCCAATATCTAGGCCTAAGTTATATTTAGGAGCCAAATTCTGGCTCTCTGCAAGTTTTCGCAGTTTGATATTACGACTTTTTATACCCAACATACGCCAAGTACTGAAAGAGGCAGTGAGTCACATTTTGCACAAACTCCCCTGCAGTTTTCAAAATATCTAAAACTTCCTAATTACGAGGCCTGAGCCATATTTTGGAGGCAAATTCTGGCGCTCTGCACGTATTCGCAGTTTGAAATTGCGCCTTTTTTATACCCAACATATGCAAAGTACTGAATGCGGTGTTTGGTCACATTTGTCACAATCCCCCCTGCAGTTTTCAAAATATCCCAAATATCCCAATTTCAAGGCCTGAGCTATGTTTTGGAGTCAAATTCTGGCTCTCTGCACGTATTCGCTGTTTGAAATTATGACTTTTCATGCCCAACATATGCCAAGTACTGAATGCGGCGTTTGGTTACATTTGTCCCAAACCTCCCTGCAGTTTTCAAAATATCCCAAATATTCCAATTTCGAGGCCTGAACCATATTTTGGAGCCAAATTCTGGCTCTCTGCACGTATTCGTAGTTTAAAATTATGTTTTTTTAAACCCAACATATGCCAAGTAATGAATGCGGCGTTTTTTTACACTTGTCCCAAACCTCCCTACAGTTTTCAAAATATCCCAATATCGACGTCTGAGCCATATTTTGGAGCCAAATTCTGGCTCTCTGCACGTATTCGCAGTTTGAAATTACAACTTATTATACCCAACATATGCCAAGTACCGAATGCGACGTTTGGTTACACTTGTCGCAAACCTCCCTGCAGTTTTCAAAATATCCCATACATCCCAATATCGAGGCCTGAGCCATATTTTGGAGCCAAATTCTGGCTCTCTGCACGTATTCGCAGTTTGAATTGACGCCTTTTTTACTCCCAACATATGCGAAGTACTGAAAGCGGCGTTTGGTCACATTTGTCCCAATCCCCCCTGCAGTTTTCAAAATATCTCAAACATCCCAATTTCGTGGCCAGAGCCATATTTTGGAGCCAAATTCTTGCTTTATGCACGTACTCGCAGTTTTAAATTACGACTTTTTATACCCAACATATGCCATGTCCTGAAAGTGGCAGTGAGTCACATTTTGCACAAACTCCGCTGCAGTTTTCGAAATATCCCAAATATCCCAATTTCTAGGCTAGAGCCACATTTTGGAGCCAAATTCTGGTTCTCTGCACGTATTCGCAGTTTGAAATTACGTCTTTTTATACGCAACATATGCCAAGTACTGAAAGCGGCAGTGAGTCACATTTTGCTAAAACTCCTCTGCAGTTTTCAAAATATCCCAAACTTCCCAATTACGAGGCCTGAGCCATATTTTGGAGTCAAATTCTGGCTCTCTGCACGTATTCGCCGTTTGAAATTGTGACTTTTTTATACCCAACATATGCCAAGTACTGAATGCGGCGTTTGGTCACATTTGTCACAATCCCCCCTGCAGTTTTCAAAATATCCCAAATATCCCAATTTCAAGGCCTGAGCTATATTTTGGAGCCAAATTCTTGCTCTCTGCACGTATTCGTAGTTTGAAATTACGACTTTTTTATACCCAACATATGCAAAGTACTGAAAGCGGCGTTTGGTCACATTTGTCCCAAACCTCTATGCAGTTTTCAAAATATCCCAAACATCCCAATTTCAAGGTCTGAGCCATATTTTGGAGACAAATTCTGGCTCTATGCACGTATTCGCAGTTTGAAATTACGACTTTTTATACCCAACATATGCCAAGTACTGAAAGCGGCAGTGAGTCACATTTTGCACAAACTCCCCTCCAGTTTTCAAAATATACCAAATATCCCAATTTCGAGGCCTGAGCCATATTTTGGAGCCAAATTCTGACTCTCTGCAAGTATTCGCAGTTTGAAATTACGACTTTTTTATACCCAACATATACAAAGTACTGAAAGCGGCGTTTGGTCACATTTATCCCAAACCTCCCAGCAGTTTTCAAAATATCCCAAACATCCCAATATCTAGGCCTAAGTTATATTTAGGAGCCAAATTCTGGCTCTCTGCAAGTTTTCGCAGTTTGATATTACGACTTTTTATACCCAACATACGCCAAGTACTGAAAGAGGCAGTGAGTCACATTTTGCACAAACTCCCCTGCAGTTTTCAAAATATCCAAAACTTCCTAATTACGAGGCCTGAGCCATATTTTGGAGGCAAATTCTGGCGCTCTGCACGTATTCGCAGTTTGAAATTACGTCTTTTTATACCCAACATATGCCAAGTACTGAGAGCGGCAGTGAGTCACATTTTGCACAAACTCACCTGCAGTTTTCAAAATATCCCAAACTTCCCAATTACGAGGCCTGAGCCACATTTTGGAGTTAAATTCTGGCTCTCTGCACGTATTCGCCGTTTGAAATTGCGCCTTTTTTATACCCAACATATGCAAAGTACTGAATGCGGTGTTTGGTCACATTTGTCACCATCCCCCCTGCAGTTTTCAAAATATCCCAAATATCCCAATTTCAAGGCCTGAGCTATGTTTTGGAGTCAAATTCTGGCTCTCTGCACGTATTCGCTGTTTGAAATTATGACTTTTCATGCCCAACATATGCCAAGTACTGAATGCGGCGTTTGGTTACATTTGTCCCAAACCTCCCTGCAGTTTTCAAAATATCCCAAATATTTCAATTTCGAGGCCTGAACCATATTTTGGAGCCAAATTCTGGCTCTCTGCACGTATTCGCAGTTTGAAATTACGTCTTTTTATACCCAACATATGCCAAGTACTGAAAGCGGCAGTGAGTCACATTTTGCTAAAACTCCTCTGCAGTTTTCAAAATATCCCAAACTTCCCAATTACGAGGCCTGAGCCATATTTTGGAGCCAAATTCTGGCTCTCTGTACGTATTCGCCGTTTGAAATTGTGACTTTTTTATACCCAACATATGCCAAGTACTGAATGCGGCGTTTGGTCACATTTGTCACAATCCCCCCTGCAGTTTTCAAAATATCCCAAATATCCCAATTTCAAGGCCTGAGCTACATTTTGGAGTCAAATTCTGGCTCTCTGCACGTATTCTCTGTTTGAAATTATGATTTTTATGCCCAACATATGCCAAGTACTGAATGCGGCGTTTGGTTACATTTGTCCCAAACCTCCCTGCAGTTTTCAAAATATCCCAAATATTCCTATTTCGAGGCCTGAACCATATTTTGGAGCCAAATTCTGGCTCTCTGCACGTATTCGTTTGAAATTCTGTTTTTTTATACCCAACATATGCCAAGTACTGAATGTGGCGTTTGGTTACACTTGTCCCAAACCTCCCTGCAGTTTTCAAAATATCCCAAACATCCCAATATCGAGGCCTGAGCCATATTTTGGAGCCAAATTCTGGCGCTCTGTACGTATTCGCAGTTTGAAATTACAACTTAATTTACCCAACATATGCCAAGTACTGAAAGCGGCATTTGGTCACATTTGTCCCAATCCCCCCTGCAGTTTTCAAAATATCCCAAACATCCCAATTTCGTGGCCAAAGCCATATTTTGGAGCCAAATTCTGGCTTTATGCACGTATTCGCAGTTTTAAATTACGACTTTTTATACCAAACATATGCCATGTCCTGAAAGTGGCAGTGACTCACATTTTGCACAAACTCCCCTGCAGTTTTCGATATATCCCAAATATCCCAATTTCGAGGCCTGAGCTATATTTTGGAGTCAAAATCTGGCTCTCTGCACGTATTCGCTGTTTGAAATTACGAGTTTTTATGCCCAACATACGCCAAGTACTGAATGCGGCGTTTGGTTACATTTGTCCTAAACCTTCCTGCAGTTTTCAAAATATCCCAAATATTCCAATTTTGAGGCCTGAACCATATCTTGGAGCCAAATTCTGGCTCTCTGCACGCATTCGCAGTTTGAAATTACGACTTTTTTATTCCCAACATATGCGAAGTACTGAAAGCGGCGTTTGGTCACATTTGTATCAAACCTCCCTGCAGTTTTCAAAATATCTCAAACATCCCAATATCGAGACCTAAGCCATATTTTGGAGCCAAATTCTAGCTCTCTGCACGTATTCGCAGTTTGAAATTGCGAATTTTTAATACCCAACATATGCCGAGTTCTGAAAGCTGCGTTTGGTCACATTTGTCCCAAACCTCCCTGCAGTTTTCAAAATATCTCAAACATCCCAATATCGAGACCTGAGCCATATTTTGGTGCCAAATTCTGGCTCTCTGCACGTATTCGCAGTTTGATATTACGACTTTTTATACCCAACATATGACAAGTACTGAAAGCGGCAGTGAGTCAAATTTTGCACAAACTCCTATGCAGTTTTCAAAATATCCCAAACATCCCAATTTCGAGGCCTAAGCCATATATTGGAGCCAAATTCTAGCTCTCTGCACGTATTCGCAGATTGAAATTACGACTTTTTAATACCCAACATATGCGAAGTACTGAAAGCGGTGTTTGGTTACATTTGTCCCAAACCTCTATGCAGTTTTCAAAATATCCCAAACATCTCAATTTCGAGGCCAGAACCATATTTTGGAGCCAAATTCTGGCTCTATGCATGTATTCTCAGTTTTAAATTACGACTTTTTATACCAAACATATGCCAAGTCCTGAAAGTGGCAGTGAGTCACATTTTGCACAAACTCCCCTGCAGTTTTCAAAATATCCCAAATATCCCAATTTCGAGGCTAGAGCCAAATTTTGGAGCCAAATTCTGGCTGTCTGCACGTATTCGCTGTTTGAAATTACGACTTTTTATACCCAACATATGCCAAGTACTGAAAGCGGCAGTGATTCACATTTTGCACAAACTCCACTGCAGTTTCCAAATATCCCAAATATCCCAAATTCGAGGCCTGAGCTATATTTTGGAGTCAAATTCTGGCTCTCTGCACGAATTCGCTGTTTGAAATTACGAGTTTTTATGCCCAACATATGCCAAGTACTGAATGAGGCGTTTGGTTACACTTGTCCCAAACCTCCCTGCAGTTTTCAAAATATCCCAAACATCCCAATATCGAGGCCTGAGCCATATTTTGGAGCAAAATTCTGGCTCTCTGCACGTATTCGCAGTTTGAATTTACGACTTTTTTATTCCCAACATATGCGAAGTACTGAAAGCGGCGTTTGGTCACATTTGTCCCAATCCCCCCTGCAGTTTTCAAAATATCCCAAACATCCCAATTTCAGTGCCTGAGCCATATTTTGGAGCCAAATTCTGGCTCTCTGCACGTATTCGCAGTTTGAGATTACGACTTTTTTATTCCCAACATATGCCAAATACTGTAAGCGGCAGTGATTCACATTTTGCACAAACTGCCCTGCAGTTTTCAAAATATCCCAAACATCCCAATTTTGTGGCCAGAGCCATATTTTGGAGCCAAATTCTGTCTTCATGCACGAACTCGCAGTTTTATATTACGACTTTTAATACCCAACATATGCCATGTCCTGAAAGTGGCAGTGAGTCACATTTTGCACAAACTCCGCTGCAGTTTTCGAAATATCCCAAATATCCCAATTTCGAGGCTAGAGCCATATTTTGGAGCCAAATTCTGGCTCTCTGCTCGTATTCGCAGTTTGAAATTACGTCTTTTTATACCCAACATATGCCAAGTACTTAAAGCGGCAGTGAGTCACATTTTGCAAAAACTCCTATGCAGTTTTCAAAATATCCCAAACTTCCCAATTACGAGGCCTGAGCCATATTTTGGAGTCAAATTCTGGCTCTCTGCACGTATTCGCCGTTTGAAATTATGACTTTTTATGCCCAACATATGCCAAGTACTGAATGCAGCGTTTGGTTACATTTGTCCCAAACCTCCCTGCAGTTTTCAAAATATCCCAAATATCCCAATTTCAAGGCCTGAGCTATATTTTGGAGTCAAACTCTGGCTCTCTGCACGTATTCGCTGTTTGAAATTATGATTTTTATGCCCAACATATGCCAAGTACTGAATGCGGCGTTCGGTTACATTTGTCCCAAACCTCCCTGCAGGTTTCAAAATATCCCAAATATTCCTATTTCGAGGCCTGAACCATATTTTGGAGCCAAATTCTGGCTCTCTGCACGTATTCGTTGTTTGAAATTCTGTTTTTTTATACCCAACATATGCCAAGTACTGAATGTGGCGTTTGGTTACACTTGTCCCAAACCTCCCTGCAGTTTTCAAAATATCCCAAACATCCCAATATCGAGGCCTGAGCCATATTTTGGAGCCAAATTCTGGCTCTCTGCACGTATTCGCAGTTTGAAATTACAACTTAATATACCCAACATATGCCAAGTACTGAAAGCGGCGTTTGGTCACATATGTCCCAGTCCCCCCTGCAGTTTTCAAAATATCCCAAACATCCCAATTTCGGTGCCCGAGCCATATTTTGGAGCCAAATTCTGGCTCTCTGCACCTATTCGCAGTTTGAAATTACGACTTTTTTATTCCCAACATATGCGAAGTACTGAAAGCGGCGTTTGGTCACATTTGTCCCAAACCTCTATGCAGTTTTCAAAATATCCCAAACATCCTAATTTCGAGGCCTGAGCCATATTTTGGAGCTAAATTCTGGCTCTATGCACGTATTCGCAGTTTTAAATTACAACTTTTTATACCCAAAATATGCCATGTCCTGAAAGTGGCAGTGAGTCACATTTTGCACAAACTCCCCTGCAGTTTTCGAAATATCCCAAATATCTCATTTTCGAGGCTAGAGCCATATTTTGGAGCCAAATTCTGGCTCTCTGCACGTATTCGATGTTTGAAATTACGACTTTTTATACCAAACATATGCCAAGTACTGAAAGCGGCAGTGATTCACATTTTGCACAAACTCCACTGCAGTTTTCAAAATATCCCAAATATTCCAATTTTGAGGCCTGAACCATATCTTGGAGCCAAATTCTGGCTCTCTGCACGTATTCGCAGTTTGAAATTACGACTTTTTTATTCCCAACATATGCGAAGTACTGAAAGCAGCGTTTGGTCACATTTGTCCCAAACCTCCCTGCAGTTTTCAAAATATCTCAAACATCCCAAAATCGAGACCTAAGCCATATTTTGGAGCCAAATTCTAGCTCTCTGCAATTATTCGCAGTTTGAAATTGCGACTTTTTTTATACCCAACATATGCAAAGTACTGAAAGCGGCGTTTGGTCACATTTGTCCCAAACCTCTATGCAGTTTTCAAAATATCCCAAACATCCTAATTTCGAGGCCTGAGCCATATTTTGGAGCTAAATTCTGGCTCTATGCACGTGTTCGCAGTTTGAAATTACGACTTTTTATACCCAACATATGCCAAGTACTGAAAGCGGCAGTGAGTCACATTTTGCACAAACTCCCCTCCAGTTTTCAAAATATACCAATTTTCCCAATTTCGAGGCCTGAGCCATATTTTGGAGCCAAATTCTGGCTCTCTGCACGTATTCGCAGTTTGAAATTACGACTTTTTATACCCAACATATGCCAAGTACTAAAAGCGGCAGTGAGTCACATTTTGTACAAACTCCCCTGCAGTTTTCATAATATACCAAACTTCCCAATTACGAGGCCTGAGCCATATTTTGGAGCCAAATTTTGGCGCTCTGCATGTATTCGCAGTTTGAAATTACGTCTTTTTATACCCAACATATGCCAATTTCTGAAAGCGGCAGTGAGTCACATTTTGCACAAACTCCCTTGCAGTTTTAAAAATATCCCAAACATCCCAATTTCGGTGCCTGAGCCATATTTTAGAGCCAAATTCTGGCTCTCTGCACGTATTCGCCGTTTGAAATTACGACTTTTTCATACTTAACATATGCCATGTACTGAAAGCGGCGTTTGGTCATATTTGTCCCAATCCCCCCTGCAGTTTTCAAAATATCCCAAATATCCCAATTTCGAGGCCTGAGCTATATTTTGGAGTCAAATTCTGGCTCTCTGCACGTTTTCGCTGTTTGAAATTACGACTTTTTATGCCCAACATATGCCAAGTACTGAATGCGGCGTTTGGTTACATTTGTTTCAAACCTCCCTTCAGTTTTCAAAATATCCAAAATATTCCAATTTCGAGGCCTGAACCATATTTTGGAGCCAAATTGTGGCTCTCTGCACGTATTCGTAGTTTGAAATTATGACTTGTTATACCCAACATATGCCAAGTACTGAATGCGGCATTTGGTTACATTTGTCCCAAACCTCCCTGCAGTTTTCAAAATATCCCAAATATTCCTATTTCGAGGCCTGAACCATATTTTGGAGCCAAATTCTGGCTCTCTGCACGTATTCGTTTGAAATTCAGTTTTTTTATACCCAACATATGCCAAGTACTGAATGTGGCGTTTGGTTACACTTGTTCCAAACCTCCCTGCACTTTTCAAAATATCCCAAACATCCCAATATCGAGGCCTGAGCCATATTTTGGAGCCAAATTCTGGCTCTCTGCACGTATTCGCAGTTTGAAATTACAACTTAATATACCCAACATATGCCAAGTACTGAAAGCGGCATTTGGTCACATTTGTCCCAATCCCCCCTGCAGTTTTCAAAATATCCCAAACATCCCAATTTCGTGGCCAGAGCCATATTTTGGAGCCAAATTCTGGCTTTATGCACGTATTCGCAGTTTTAACTTACGACTTTTTATACCAAACATATGCCATGTCCTGAAAGTGGCAGTGAGTCACATTTTGCACAAACTCCCCTGCAGTTTTCGATATATCCCAAATATCCCAATTTTGAGGCTAGAGCCATATTTTGGAGCCAAATTCTGGCTCTCTGCACGTATTCGCTGTTTGAAATTACGACTTTTTATACCCAACATATGCCAAGTACTGAAAGCGGCAGTGATTCACATTTTGCACAAACTCCACTGCAGTTTTCAAAATATCCAAAATATCCCAATTTCGAGGCCTGAGCTATATTTTGGAGTCAAATTCTGGCTCTCTGCACGTATTCGCTGTTTGAAATTACGAGTTTTTATGCTTAACATGTGCCAAGTACTGAATGTGGCGTTTGGTTACATTTGTCCCAAACCTTCCTGCAGTTTTCAAAATATCCCAAATATTCCAATTTTGAGGCGTGAACCATATATTGGAGCCAAATTCTGGCTCTCTGCACGTATTCGCAGTTTGAAATTACGACTTTTTTATTCCCAACATATGCGAAGTACTGAAAGCGGCGTTTGGTCACATTTGTATCAAACCTCCCTGCAGTTTTCAAAATATCTCAAACATCCCAATATCGAGACCTAAGCCATATTTTGGAGCCAAATTCTAGCTCTCTGCACGTATTCGCAGTTTGATATTACGACTTTTTATACCCAACATATGACAAGTACTGAAAGCGGCAGTGAATCAAATTTTGCACAAATTCCTATGCAGTTTTCAAAATATCCCAAACATCCCAATTTCGAGGCCTAAGCCATATATTGGAGCCAAATTCTAGCTCTCTGCACGTATTCGCAGATTGAAATTACGACTTTTTTATACCCAATATATTCGAAGTACTGAAAGCGGCGTTTGGTTACATTTGTCCCAAGCCTCTATGCAGTTTTCAAAATATCCCAAACATCTCAATTTCGAGGCCAGAACCATATTTTGGAGCCAAATTCTGGCTCTATGCGTGTATTCGCTGTTTGAAATTACGACTTTTTATACCCAACATATGCCAAGTCATGAGAGTGGCAGTGAGTCACATTTTGCACAAACTCCCCTGCAGTTTTCAAAAAATCCTAAATATCCCAATTTCGAGGCCTGAGCTATATTTTGGAGCCAAATTCAGGCTCTCTGCACGTATTCTCAGTTTGAAATTACGACTTTTTATGCCCAACATATGCCAAGTACTGAATG
This sequence comes from Procambarus clarkii, assembly GCF_040958095.1. Lineage (NCBI taxonomy): Eukaryota > Metazoa > Arthropoda > Malacostraca > Decapoda > Cambaridae > Procambarus > Procambarus clarkii. Next base: position 571,907 of record NW_027189205.1, on the reverse strand, counting down.
CGGCGTTTGGTTACATTTGTCCCAAACCTCCCTGCAGTTTTCAAAATATCCCAAATAATCCAATTTTGAGGCCTGAACCATATTTTGGAGCCAAATTCTGGCTCTCTGCACGTATTCGCAGTTTGAAATTACGACTTTTTATACCCAACATATGCCAAGTACTGAATGCAGCGTTTGGTTACATTTGTCCCAAACCTCCCTGCAGTTTTCAAAATATCCCAAACATTCCAATATCGAGGCCTGTGCCATAATTTGGAGCAAAATTCTGGCTCTCTGCACGTATTCGCAGTTTGAAATTGTGACTTTTTTATACCCAACATATGCAAAGTACTCAAAGCGGTGTTTGGTAACATTTGTCCCAAACCCCCCTGCAGGTTTTCAAAACATCCCAAACATCCAAATTTCGAGGCCTGAGCCATATTTTAGAGCCAAATTCTGGCTCTCTGCACGTATTCCCAGTTTGATATTACGACTTTTTATACCCAACATATGCCAAGTTCTGAAATTGGCAGTGAGTCACATTTTGCACAAACTCCGATGCAGTTTTCAAAATATCCCAAACATCCTAATTTCGAAGCCTAAGCCATATATTGGAGCCAAATTCTGGCTCTCTGCACGTATTCGCAGTTTGAAATTACGTCTTTTTTATACCCAACATATGCAAAGTACTGAAAGCGGCGTTTGGTCACATTTGTCCCAAACCTCTATGCAGTTTTCAAAATATCCCAAACATCCCAATATCGAGGCCAGAGCCATATTTTGGAGCCAAATTCTGGCTTTATGCACGTATTCGCAGTTTTAAATTACGACTTTTTATACCCAACATATGCCATGTCCTGAAAGTGGCAGTGAGTCACATTTTGCACAAACTCCCCTGCAGTTTTCGATATATCCCAAATATCCCAATTTTGAGGCTAGAGCCATATTTTGGAGCCAAATTCTGGCTTTATGCACGTATTCGCAGTTTTAAATTACGACTTTTTATACCAAACATATGCCATGTCCTGAAAGTGGCAGTGACTCACATTTTGCACAAACTCCCCTGCAGTTTTCGATATATCCCAAATATCCCAATTTCGAGGCCTGAGCTATATTTTGGAGTCAAAATCTGGCTCTCTGCACGTATTCGCTGTTTGAAATTACGAGTTTTTATGCCCAACATACGCCAAGTACTGAATGCGGCGTTTGGTTACATTTGTCCCAAACCTTCCTGCAGTTTTCAAAATATCCCAAATATTCCAATTTTGAGGCCTGAACCATATCTTGGAGCCAAATTCTGGCTCTCTGCACGCATTCGCAGTTTGAAATTACGACTTTTTTATTCCCAACATATGCGAAGTACTGAAAGTGGCGTTTGGTCACATTTGTATCAAACCTCCCTGCAGTTTTCAAAATATCTCAAACATCCCAATATCGAGACCTAAGCCATATTTTGGAGCCAAATTCTAGCTCTCTGCACGTATTCTCAGTTTGAAATTGCGAATTTTTAATACCCAACATATGCCGAGTTCTGAAAGCTGCGTTTGGTCACATTTGTCCCAAACCTCCCTGCAGTTTTCAAAATATCTCAAACATCCCAATATCGAGACCTGAGCCATATTTTGGTGCCAAATTCTGGCTCTCTGCACGTATTCGCAGTTTGATATTACGACTTTTTATACCCAACATATGACAAGTACTGAAAGCGGCAGTGAGTCAAATTTTGCACAAACTCCTATGCAGTTTTCAAAATATCCCAAACATCCCAATTTCGAGGCCTAAGCCATATATTGGAGCCAAATTCTAGCTCTCTGCACGTATTCGCAGATTGAAATTACGACTTTTTAATACCCAACATATGCGAAGTACTGAAAGCGGTGTTTGGTTACATTTGTCCCAAACCTCTATGCAGTTTTCAAAATATCCCAAACATCTCAATTTCGAGGCCAGAACCATATTTTGGAGCCAAATTCTGGCTCTATGCATGTATTCGCTGTTTGAAATTACGACTTTTTATACCCAACATATGCCAAGTCATGAGAGTGGCAGTGAGTCACATTTTGCACAAACTCCCCTGCAGTTTTCAAAAAATCCCAAATATCCCAATTTCGAGGCCTGAGCTATATTTTGGAGCCAAATTCAGGCTCTCTGCACGTATTCGCAGTTTGAAATTACGACTTTTAATGCCCAACATATGCTAAGTACTGAAAGCGGCGTTTGGTCACATTTGTCCCAAACCTCTATGCAGTTTTCAAAATACCCCAAACATCCCAATTTCGTGGCCAGAGCCATATTTTGGAGCCAAATTCTAGCTTTATGCACGTATTCTCAGTTTTAAATTACGACTTTTTATACCAAACATATGCCAAGTCCTGAAAGTGGCAGTGAGTCACATTTTGCACAAACTCCCCTGCAGTTTTCGAAATATCCCAAATATCCCAATTTCGAGGCTAGAGCCAAATTTTGGAGCCAAATTCTGGCTGTCTGCACGTATTCGCTGTTTGAAATTACGACTTTTTATACCCAACATATGCCAAGTACTGAAAGCGGCAGTGATTCACATTTTGCACAAACTCCACTGCAGTTTCCAAATATCCCAAATATCCCAAATTCGAGGCCTGAGCTATATTTTGGAGTCAAATTCTGGCTCTCTGCACGAATTCGCTGTTTGAAATTACGAGTTTTTATGCCCAACATATGCCAAGTACTGAATGAGGCGTTTGGTTACACTTGTCCCAAACCTCCCTGCAGTTTTCAAAATATCCCAAACATCCCAATATCGAGGCCTGAGCCATATTTTGGAGCAAAATTCTGGCTCTCTGCACGTATTCGCAGTTTGAATTTACGACTTTTTTATTCCCAACATATGCGAAGTACTGAAAGCGGCGTTTGGTCACATTTGTCCCAATCCCCCCTGCAGTTTTCAAAATATCCCAAACATCCCAATTTCGGTGCCTGAGCCATATTTTGGAGCCAAATTCTGGCTCTCTGCACGTATTTGCAGTTTGAAATTACGACTTTTTTATTCCCAACATATGCCAAATACTGTAAGCGGCAGTGATTCACATTTTGCACAAACTGCCCTGCAGTTTTCAAAATATCCCAAACATCCCAATTTTGTGGCCAGAGCCATATTTTGGAGCCAAATTCTGGCTTCATGCACGTACTCGCAGTTTTAAATTACGACTTTTAATACCCAACATATGCCATGTCCTGAAAGTGGCAGTGAGTCACATTTTGCACAAACTCCGCTGCAGTTTTCGAAATATCCCAAATATCCCAATTTCGAGGCTAGAGCCATATTATGGAGCCAAATTCTGGCTCTCTGCTCGTATTCGCAGTTTGAAATTACGTCTTTTTATACCCAACATATGCCAAGTACTTAAAGCGGCAGTGAGTCACATTTTGCAAAAACTCCTCTGCAGTTTTCAAAATATCCCAAACTTCCCAATTACGAGGCCTGAGCCATATTTTGGAGTCAAATTCTGGCTCTCTGCACGTATTCGCCGTTTGAAATTATGACTTTTTATGCCCAACATATGCCAAGTACTGAATGCGGCGTTTGGTTACATTTGTCCCAAACCTCCCTGCAGTTTTCAAAATATCCAAAATATCCCAATTTCAAGGCCTGAGCTATATCTTGGAGTCAAACTCTGGCTCTCTGCACGTATTCGCTGTTTGAAATTATGATTTTTATGCCCAACATATGCCAAGTACTGAATGCGGCGTTCGGTTACATTTGTCCCAAACCTCCCTGCAGGTTTCAAAATATCCCAAATATTCCTATTTCGAGGCCTGAACCATATTTTGGAGCCAAATTCTGGCTCTCTGCACGTATTCGTTGTTTGAAATTCTGTTTTTTTATACCCAACATATGCCAAGTACTGAATGTGGCGTTTGGTTACACTTGTCCCAAACCTCCCTGCAGTTTTCAAAATATCCCAAACATCCCAATATCGAGGCCTGAGCCATATTTTGGAGCCAAATTCTGGCTCTCTGCACGTATTCGCAGTTTGAAATTACAACTTAATATACCCAACATATGCCAAGTACTGAAAGCGGCGTTTGGTCACATATGTCCCAGTCCCCCCTGCAGTTTTCAAAATATCCCAAACATCCCAATTTCGGTGCCCGAGCCATATTTTGGAGCCAAATTCTGGCTCTCTGCACCTATTCGCAGTTTGAAATTACGACTTTTTTATTCCCAACATATGCAAAGTACTGAAAGCGGCGTTTTGTCACATTTGTCCCAAACCTCTATGCAGTTTTCAAAATATCCCAAACATCCTAATTTCGAGGCCTGAGCCATATTTTGGAGCTAAATTCTGGCTCTATGCACGTATTCGCAGTTTTAAATTACAACTTTTTATACCCAAAATATGCCATGTCCTGAAAGTGGCAGTGAGTCACATTTTGCACAAACTCCCCTGCAGTTTTCGAAATATCCCAAATATCTCATTTTCGAGGCTAGAGCCATATTTTGGAGCCAAATTCTGGCTCTCTGCACGTATTCGATGTTTGAAATTACGACTTTTTATACCAAACATATGCCAAGTACTGAAAGCGGCAGTGATTAACATTTTGCACAAACTCCACTGCAGTTTTCAAAATATCCCAAATATTCCAATTTTGAGGCCTGAACCATATCTTGGAGCCAAATTCTGGCTCTCTGCACGTATTCGCAGTTTGAAATTACGACTTTTTTATTCCCAACATATGCGAAGTACTGAAAGCAGCGTTTGGTCACATTTGTCCCAAACCTCCCTGCAGTTTTCAAAATATCTCAAACATCCCAAAATCGAGACCTAAGCCATATTTTGGAGCCAAATTCTAGCTCTCTGCAATTATTCGCAGTTTGAAATTGCGACTTTTTTTATACCCAACATATGCAAAGTACTGAAAGCGGCGTTTGGTCACATTTGTCCCAAACCTCTATGCAGTTTTCAAAATATCCCAAACATCCTAATTTCGAGGCCTGAGCCATATTTTGGAGCTAAATTCTGGCTCTATGCACGTGTTCGCAGTTTGAAATTACGACTTTTTATACCCAACATATGCCAAGTACTGAAAGCGGCAGTGAGTCACATTTTGCACAAACTCCCCTCCAGTTTTCAAAATATACCAATTTTCCCAATTTCGAGGCCTGAGCCATATTTTGGAGCCAAATTCTGGCTCTCTGCACGTATTCGCAGTTTGAAATTACGACTTTTTATACCCAACATATGCCAAGTACTAAAAGCGGCAGTGAGTCACATTTTGTACAAACTCCCCGTACAGTTTTCATAATATACCAAACTTCCCAATTACGAGGCCTGAGCCATATTTTGGAGCCAAATTTTGGCGCTCTGCATGTATTCGCAGTTTGAAATTACGTCTTTTTATACCCAACATATGCCAATTTCTGAAAGCGGCAGTGAGTCACATTTTGCACAAACTCCCTTGCAGTTTTAAAAATATCCCAAACATCCCAATTTCGGTGCCTGAGCCATATTTTAGAGCCAAATTCTGGCTCTCTGCACGTATTCGCCGTTTGAAATTACGACTTTTTCATACTTAACATATGCCATGTACTGAAAGCGGCGTTTGGTCATATTTGTCCCAATCCCCCCTGCAGTTTTCAAAATATCCCAAATATCCCAATTTCGAGGCCTGAGCTATATTTTGGAGTCAAATTCTGGCTCTCTGCACGTTTTCGCTGTTTGAAATTACGACTTTTTATGCCCAACATATGCCAAGTACTGAATGCGGCGTTTGGTTACATTTGTTTCAAACCTCCCTTCAGTTTTCAAAATATCCAAAATATTCCAATTTCGAGGCCTGAACCATATTTTGGAGCCAAATTGTGGCTCTCTGCACGTATTCGTAGTTTGAAATTATGACTTGTTATACCCAACATATGCCAAGTACTGAATGCGGCATTTGGTTACATTTGTCCCAAACCTCCCTGCAGTTTTCAAAATATCCCAAATATTCCTATTTCGAGGCCTGAACCATATTTTGGAGCCAAATTCTGGCTCTCTGCACGTATTCGTTTGAAATTCAGTTTTTTTATACCCAACATATGCCAAGTACTGAATGTGGCGTTTGGTTACACTTGTCCCAAACCTCCCTGCACTTTTCAAAATATCCCAAACATCCCAATATCGAGGCCTGAGCCATATTTTGGAGCCAAATTCTGGCTCTCTGCACGTATTCGCAGTTTGAAATTACAACTTAATATACCCAACATATGCCAAGTACTGAAAGCGGCATTTGGTCACATTTGTCCCAATCCCCCCTGCAGTTTTCAAAATATCCCAAACATCCCAATTTCGTGGCCAGAGCCATATTTTGGAGCCAAATTCTGGCATTATGCACGTATTCGCAGTTTTAACTTACGACTTTTTATACCAAACATATGCCATGTCCTTGAAAGTGGCAGTGAGTCACATTTTGCACAAACTCCCCTGCAGTTTTCGATATATCCCAAATATCCCAATTTTGAGGCTAGAGCCATATTTTGGAGCCAAATTCTGGCTCTCTGCACGTATTCGCTGTTTGAAATTACGACTTTTTATACCCAACATATGCCAAGTACTGAAAGCGGCAGTGATTCACATTTTGCACAAACTCCACTGCAGTTTTCAAAATATCCAAAATATCCCAATTTCGAGGCCTGAGCTATATTTTGGAGTCAAATTCTGGCTCTCTGCACGTATTCGCTGTTTGAAATTACGAGTTTTTATGCTTAACATGTGCCAAGTACTGAATGTGGCGTTTGGTTACATTTGTCCCAAACCTTCCTGCAGTTTTCAAAATATCCCAAATATTCCAATTTTGAGGCGTGAACCATATATTGGAGCCAAATTCTGGCTCTCTGCACGTATTCGCAGTTTGAAATTACGAATTTTATTCCCAACATATGCGAAGTACTGAAAGCGGCGTTTGGTCACATTTGTATCAAACCTCCCTGCAGTTTTCAAAATATCTCAAACATCCCAATATCGAGACCTAAGCCATATTTTTGAGCCAAATTCTAGCTCTCTGCACGTATTCGCAGTTTGATATTACGACTTTTTATACCCAACATATGACAAGTACTGAAAGCGGCAGTGAGTCAAATTTTGCACAAACTCCTATGCAGTTTTCAAAATATCCCAAACATCCCAATTTCGAGGCCTAAGCCATATATTGGAGCCAAATTCTAGCTCTCTGCACGTATTCGCAGTTTGAAATTACGACTTTTTATGCCCAACATATGCAAAGTACTGAATGCGGCGTTTGGTTACATTTGTCCCAAACCTCCCTGCAGTTTTCAAAATATCCCAAATATTCCAATTTTGAGGCCTGAACCATATTTTGGAGCCAAATTCTGGCTCTCTGCACGTATTCGCAGTTTGAAATTACGACTTTTTATACCCAACATATGCCAAGTACTGAATGCAGCGTTTGGTTACATTTGTCCCAAACCTCCCTGCAGTTTTCAAAATATCCCAAACATTCCAATATCGAGGCCTGTGCCATAATTTGGAGCAAAATTCTGGCTCTCTGCACGTATTCGCAGTTTGAAATTGTGACTTTTTTATACCCAACATATGCAAAGTACTCAAAGCGGTGTTTGGTAACATTTGTCCCAAACCCCCCTGCATGTTTTCAAAACATCCCAAACATCCAAATTTCGAGGCCTGAGCCATATTTTAGAGCCAAATTCTGGCTCTCTGCACGTATTCCCAGTTTGATATTACGACTTTTTATACCCAACATATGCCAAGTTCTGAAATTGGCAGTGAGTCACATTTTGCACAAACTCCGATGCAGTTTTCAAAATATCCCAAACATCCTAATTTCGAAGCCTAAGCCATATATTGGAGCCAAATTCTGGCTCTCTGCACGTATTCGCAGTTTGAAATTACGTCTTTTTTATACCCAACATATGCAAAGTACTGAAAGCGGCGTTTGGTCACATTTGTCCCAAACCTCTATGCAGTTTTCAAAATATCCCAAACATCCCAATATCGAGGCCAGAGCCATATTTTGGAGCCAAATTCTGGCTTTATGCACGTATTCGCAGTTTTAAATTACGACTTTTTATACCCAACATATGCCATGTCCTGAAAGTGGCAGTGAGTCACATTTTGCACAAACTCCCCTGCAGTTTCCAAATATCCCAAATATCCCAATTTCGAGGCCTGAGCTATATTTTGGAGTCAAATTCTGGCTCTCTGCACGAATTCGCTGTTTGAAATTACGAGTTTTTATGCCCAACATATGCCAAGTACTGAATGAGGCGTTTGGTTACACTTGTCCCAAACCTCCCTGCAGTTTTCAAAATATCCCAAACATCCCAATATCGAGGCCTGAGCCATATTTTGGAGCAAAATTCTGGCTCTCTGCACGTATTCCCAGTTTGAATTTACGACTTTTTTATTCCCAACATATGCGAAGTACTGAAAGCGGCGTTTGGTCACATTTGTCCCAAACCCCCCTGCAGTTTTCAAAATATCCCAAACATCCCAATTTCGGTGCCTGAGCCATATTTTGTAGCCAAATTCTGGCTCTCTGCACCTATTCGCAGTTTGAAATTACGACTTTTTTATTCCCAACATATGCGAAGTACTGAAAGCGGCGTTTGGTCACATTTGTCCCAAACCTCTATGCAGTTTTCAAAATATCCTAAACATCCCAATTTCGTGGCCAGAGCCATATTTTGGAGCCAAATTCTGGCTTTATGCACGTATTCGCAGTTTTAAATTACGACTTTTTATACACAACATATGCCATGTCCTGAAAGTGGCAGTGAGTCACATTTTGCACAAACTCCCCTGCAGTTTTCGAAATATCCCAAATATCCCAATTTCGAGGCTAGAGCCATATTTTGGAGCCAAATTCTGGCTCTATGCACGTATTCGCTGTTTGAAATTACGACTTTTTATACCAAACATATGCCAAGTACTGAAAGCGGCAGTGATTCACATTTTGCACAAACTCCACTGCAGTTTTCAAAATATCCCAAATATTCCAATTTTGAGGCCTGAACCATATCTTGGAGCCAAGTTCTGGCTCTCTGCACGTATTCGCTGTTTGAAATTACGACTTTTTTATTCCCAACATATGCGAAGTACTGAAAGTGGCGTTTGGTCACATTTGTCCCAAACCTCCCTGCAGTTTTCAAAATATCTCAAACATCCCAAAATCGAGACCTAAGCCATATTTTGGAGCCAAATTCTAGCTCTCTGCACGTATTCGCAGTTTGAAATTGCGACTTTTTTATACCCAACATATGCAAAGTACTGAAAGCGGCGTTTGGTCACATTTGTCCCAAACCTCTATGCAGTTTTCAAAATATCCCAAACATCCTAATTTCGAGGCCTGAGCCATTTTTTGGAGTCAAATTCTGGCTCTCTGCACGTATTCGCCGTTTGAAATTGCGACTTTTTTATACCCAACATATGCCAAGTACTGAATGCGGCGTTTGGTCACATTTGTCACAATCCCCCCTGCAGTTTTCAAAAAATCCCAAATATCCCAATTTTGAGGCCTTAACCATATTTTGGAGCCAAATTTTGGCTCTCTGCACGTATTCGTAGTTTGAAATTTTGTTTTTTTATACCCAACATATGCCTAGTACTGAATGCGGCGTTTGATTACACTTGTCCCAAACCTCCCTGCAGTTTTCCAAATATCCCAAACATCCCAATATCGAGGCCTGAGCCATATTTTGGAGCAAAATTCTGGCTCTCTGCACGTATTCGCAGTTTGAAATTACAACTTATTATACCCAACATATGCCAAGTACTGAAAGCGGCGTTTGGTCACATTTGTCCCAATCCCCCCTGCAATTTTCAAAATATCCCAAACATCCCAATTTCGGTGCCTGAGCCATATTTTAGAGCCAAATTCTGGCTCTCTGCACGTATTCTCAGTTTGAAATTACGACTTTTTTATACCCAACATATGCGAAGTACTGAAAGCTGCGTTTAGTCACATTTGTCCCAATCCCCCCTGCAGTTTTCAAAATATCTCAAACATCCCAATTTCGAGACCTGAGCCATATTTTCGAGCCAATTTCTGGCTCTCTGCACGTATTCGCAGTTTGATATTACGACTTTTTATACCCAACATATGACAAGTACTGAAAGCGGCAGTGAGTCACATTTTGCACAAACTCCCCTGCAGTTTTCGAAATATCCCAAATATCCCAATTTCGAGGCTAGAGCCATATTTTGGAGCCAAATTCTGGCTCTATGCACGTATTCGCTGTTTGAAATTACGACTTTTTATACCAAACATATGCCAAGTACTGAAAGCGGCAGTGATTCACATTTTGCACAAACTCCACTGCAGTTTTCAAAATATCCCAAATATTCCAATTTTGAGGCCTGAACCATATCTTGGAGCCAAGTTCTGGCTCTCTGCACGTATTCGCTGTTTGAAATTACGACTTTTTTATTCCCAACATATGCGAAGTACTGAAAGCGGCGTTTGGTCACATTTGTCCCAAACCTCCCTGCAGTTTTCAAAATATCTCAAACATCCCAAAATCGAGACCTAAGCCATATTTTGGAGCCAAATTCTAGCTCTCTGCACGTATTCGCAGTTTGAAATTGCGACTTTTTTATACCCAACATATGCAAAGTACTGAAAGCGGCGTTTGGTCACATTTGTCCCAAACCTCTATGCAGTTTTCAAAATATCCCAAACATCCTAATTTCGAGGCCTGAGCCATTTTTTGGAGTCAAATTCTGGCTCTCTGCACGTATTCGCCGTTTGAAATTGCGACTTTTTTATACCCAACATATGCCAAGTACTGAATGCGGCGTTTGGTCACATTTGTCACAATCCCCCCTGCAGTTTTCAAAAAATCCCAAATATCCCAATTTTGAGGCCTTAACCATATTTTGGAGCCAAATTTTGGCTCTCTGCACGTATTCGTAGTTTGAAATTTTGTTTTTTTATACCCAACATATGCCAAGTACTGAATGCGGCGTTTGATTACACTTGTCCCAAACCTCCCTGCAGTTTTCCAAATATCCCAAACATCCCAATATCGAGGCCTGAGCCATATTTTGGAGCAAAATTCTGGCTCTCTGCACGTATTCGCAGTTTGAAATTACAACTTATTATACCCAACATATGCCAAGTACTGAAAGCGGCGTTTGGTCACATTTGTCCCAATCCCCCCTGCAATTTTCAAAATATCCCAAACATCCCAATTTCGGTGCCTGAGCCATATTTTAGAGCCAAATTCTGGCTCTCTGCACGTATTCTCAGTTTGAAATTACGACTTTTTTATACCCAACATATGCGAAGTACTGAAAGCTGCGTTTAGTCACATTTGTCCCAATCCCCCCTGCAGTTTTCAAAATATCTCAAACATCCCAATTTCGAGACCTGAGCCATATTTTCGAGCCAATTTCTGGCTCTCTGCACGTATTCGCAGTTTGATATTACGACTTTTTATACCCAACATATGACAAGTACTGAAAGCGGCAGTGAGTCACATTTTGCACAAACTCCCCTGCAGTTTTCAAAATATCCCAAACATCCCTATTTCGAGGCCTGAGCCATATTTTGGAGCCAAATTCTGGCTCTCTGCACGTATTCGCAGTTTGAAATTACGACTTTTTATACCCAACATATGCCAAGTACTGAAAGCGGCAGTGAGTCACATTTTGTACAAACTCCCCTGCAGTTTTCATAATATACCAAACTTCCCAATTACGAGGCCTGAGCCATATTTTGGAGCCAAATTCTGGCGCTCTGCATGTATTCGCAGTTTGAAATTACGTCTTTTTATACCCAACATATGCCAATTTCTGAAAGCGGCAGTGAGTCACATTTTGCACAAACTCCCTTGCAGTTTTAAAAATATCCCAAATACCCCAATTTCGAGGCCTGAGCCATATTTTGGAGCCAAATTCTGGCTGTCTGCACGTATTCGCAGTTTGAAATTGCGATTTTTTTATACCCAACATATGCCTAGTACTGAAAGCGGCGTTTGGTCATATTTGTCCCAATCCCCCCTGCAGTTTTCAAAATATCCCAAACATCCCAATATCGAGACCTAAGCCATATTTTGGAGCCAAATTCTAGCTCTCTGCACGTATTCGCAGTTTGATATTACGACTTTTTATACCCAACATATGACAAGTACTGAAAGCGGCAGTGAGTCAAATTTTGCACAAACTCCTATGCAGTTTTCAAAATATCCCAAACATCCCAATTTCGAGGCCTAAGCCATATATTGGAGCCAAATTCTAGCTCTCTGCACGTATTCGCAGATTGAAATTACGACTTTTTTATACCCAACATATTCGAAGTACTGAAAGCGGCGTTTGGTTACATTTGTCCCAAACCTCTATGCAGTTTTCAAAATATCCCAAACATCTCAATTTCGAGGCCAGAACCATATTTTGGAGCCAAATTCTGGCTCTATGCGTGTATTCGCTGTTTGAAATTACGACTTTTTATACCCAACATATGCCAAGTCATGAGAGTGGCAGTGAGTCACATTTTGCACAAACTCCCCTGCAGTTTTCAAAAAATCCTAAATATCCCAATTTCGAGGCCTGAGCTATATTTGGAGCCAAATTCAGGCTCTCTGCACGTATTCGCAGTTTGAAATTACGACTTTTTATGCCCAACATATGCCAAGTACTGAATGCGGCGTTTGGTTACATTTGTCCCAAACCTCCCTGCAGTTTTCAAAATATCCCAAATATTCCAATTTTGAGGCCTGAACCATATTTTGGAGCCAAATTCTGGCTCTCTGCACGTATTCGCAGTTTGAAATTACGACTTTTTATACCCAACATATGCCAAGTACTGAATGCAGCGTTTGGTTACATTTGTCCCAAACCTCCCTGCAGTTTTCAAAATATCCCAAACATTCCAATATCGAGGCCTGTGCCATAATTTGGAGCAAAATTCTGGCTCTCTGCACGTATTCGCAGTTTGAAATTGTGACTTTTTTATACCCAATATATGCAAAGTACTCAAAGCGGTGTTTGGTAACATTTGTCCCAAACCCCCCTGCAGGTTTTCAAAACATCCCAAACATCCAAATTTCGAGGCCTGAGCCATATTTTAGAGCCAAATTCTGGCTCTCTGCACGTATTCCCAGTTTGATATTACGACTTTTTATACCCAACATATGCCAAGTTCTGAAATTGGCAGTGAGTCACATTTTGCACAAACTCCGATGCAGTTTTCAAAATATCCCAAACATCCTAATTTCGAAGCCTAAGCCATATATTGGAGCCAAATTCTGGCTCTCTGCACGTATTCGCAGTTTGAAATTACGTCTTTTTTATACCCAACATATGCAAAGTACTGAAAGCGGCGTTTGGTCACATTTGTCCCAAACCTCTATGCAGTTTTCAAAATATCCCAAACATCCCAATATCGAGGCCAGAGCCATATTTTGGAGCCAAATTCTGGCTTTATGCACGTATTCGCAGTTTTAAATTACGACTTTTTATACCCAACATATGCCATGTCCTGAAAGTGGCAGTGAGTCACATTTTGCACAAACTCCCCTGCAGTTTCCAAATATCCCAAATATCCCAATTTCGAGGCCTGAGCTATATTTTGGAGTCAAATTCTGGCTCTCTGCACGAATTCGCTGTTTGAAATTACGAGTTTTTATGCCCAACATATGCCAAGTACTGAATGAGGCGTTTGGTTACACTTGTCCCAAACCTCCCTGCAGTTTTCAAAATATCCCAAACATCCCAATATCGAGGCCTGAGCCATATTTTGGAGCAAAATTCTGGCTCTCTGCACGTATTCCCAGTTTGAATTTACGACTTTTTTATTCCCAACATATGCGAAGTACTGAAAGCGGCGTTTGGTCACATTTGTCCCAAACCCCCCTGCAGTTTTCAAAATATCCCAAACATCCCAATTTCGGTGCCTGAGCCATATTTTGTAGCCAAATTCTGGCTCTCTGCACCTATTCGCAGTTTGAAATTACGACTTTTTTATTCCCAACATATGCGAAGTACTGAAAGCGGCGTTTGGTCACATTTGTCCCAAACCTCTATGCAGTTTTCAAAATATCCCAAACATCCCAATTTCGTGGCCAGAGCCATATTTTGGAGCCAAATTCTGGCTTTATGCACGTATTCGCAGTTTTAAATTACGACTTTTTATACACAACATATGCCATGTCCTGAAAGTGGCAATGAGTCACATTTTGCACAAACTCCCCTGCAGTTTTCGAAATATCCCAAATATCCCAATTTCGAGGCTAGAGCCATATTTTGGAGCCAAATTCTGGCTCTATGCACGTATTCGCTGTTTGAAATTACGACTTTTTATACCAAACATATGCCAAGTACTGAAAGCGGCAGTGATTCACATTTTGCACAAACTCCACTGCAGTTTTCAAAATATCCCAAATATTCCAATTTTGAGGCCTGAACCATATCTTGGAGCCAAGTTCTGGCTCTCTGCACGTATTCGCTGTTTGAAATTACGACTTTTTTATTCCCAACATATGCGAAGTACTGAAAGCGGCGTTTGGTCACATTTGTCCCAAACCTCCCTGCAGTTTTCAAAATATCTCAAACATCCCAAAATCGAGACCTAAGCCATATTTTGGAGCCAAATTCTAGCTCTCTGCACGTATTCGCAGTTTGAAATTGCGACTTTTTTATACCCAACATATGCAAAGTACTGAAAGCGGCGTTTGGTCACATTTGTCCCAAACCTCTATGCAGTTTTCAAAATATCCCAAACATCCTAATTTCGAGGCCTGAGCCATTTTTTGGAGACAAATTCTGGCTCTCTGCACGTATTCGCCGTTTGAAATTGCGACTTTTTTATACCCAACATATGCCAAGTACTGAATGCGGCGTTTGGTCACATTTGTCACAATCCCCCCTGCAGTTTTCAAAAAATCCCAAATATCCCAATTTTGAGGCCTTAACCATATTTTGGAGCCAAATTTTGGCTCTCTGCACGTATTCGTAGTTTGAAATTTTGTTTTTTTATACCCAACATATGCCAAGTACTGAATGCGGCGTTTGATTACACTTGTCCCAAACCTCCCTGCAGTTTTCAAAATATCCCAAACATCCCAATATCGAGGCCTGAGCCATATTTTGGAGCAAAATTCTGGCTCTCTGCACGTATTCGCAGTTTGAAATTACAACTTATTATACCCAACATATGCCAAGTACTGAAAGCGGCGTTTGGTCACATTTGTCCCAATCCCCCCTGCAATTTTCAAAATATCCCAAACATCCCAATTTCGGTGCCTGAGCCATATTTTAGAGCCAAATTCTGGCTCTCTGCACGTATTCTCAGTTTGAAATTACGACTTTTTTATACCCAACATATGCGAAGTACTGAAAGCTGCGTTTAGTCACATTTGTCCCAATCCCCCCTGCAGTTTTCAAAATATCTCAAACATCCCAATTTCGAGACCTGAGCCATATTTTCGAGCCAATTTCTGGCTCTCTGCACGTATTCGCAGT
Organism: Procambarus clarkii; assembly: GCF_040958095.1. Lineage (NCBI taxonomy): Eukaryota > Metazoa > Arthropoda > Malacostraca > Decapoda > Cambaridae > Procambarus > Procambarus clarkii. The sequence continues at coordinate 556,467 of NW_027189205.1, read as the reverse complement.
TTGATATTACGACTTTTTATACCCAACATATGACAAGTACTGAAAGCGGCAGTGAGTCACATTTTGCACAAACTCCCCTGCAGTTTTCAAAATATCCCAAACATCCCAATTTCGAGGCCTGAGCCATATTTTGGAGCCAAATTCTGGCTCTCTGCACGTATTCGCAGTTTGAAATTACGACTTTTTATACCCAACATATGCCAAGTACTGAAAGCGGCAGTGAGTCACATTTTGTACAAACTCCCCTGCAGTTTTCATAATATACCAAACTTCCCAATTACGAGGCCTGAGCCATATTTTGGAGCCAAATTCTGGCGCTCTGCATGTATTCGCAGTTTGAAATTACGTCTTTTTATACCCAACATATGCCAATTTCTGAAAGCGGCAGTGAGTCACATTTTGAACAAACTCCCTTGCAGTTTTAAAAATATCCCAAATACCCCAATTTCGAGGCCTGAGCCATATTTTGGAGCCAAATTCTGGCTGTCTGCACGTATTCGCAGTTTGAAATTGCGAATTTTTTATACCCAACATATGCCTAGTACTGAAAGCGGCGTTTGGTCATATTTGTCCCAATCCCCCCTGCAGTTTTCAAAATATCCCAAATATCCCAATTTCGAGGCCTGAGCTATATTTTGGAGTCAAATTCTGGCTCTCTGCACGTTTTTGCTGTTTGAAATTACGACTTTTTATGCCCAACATAAGCCAAGTACTGAATGCGGCGTTTGGTTACACTTGTCCCAAACCTCCCTGCAGTTTTCAAAATATCCCAAACATCCCAATATCGAGGCCTGAGCCATATTTTGGAGCAAAATTCTGGCTCTCTGCACGTATTCGCAGTTTGAAATTACAACTTATTATACCCAACATATGCCTAGTACTGAAAGCGGCGTTTGGTCATATTTGTCCCAATCCCCCCTGCAGTTTTCAAAATATCCCAAATATCCCAATTTCGAGGCCTGAGCTATATTTTGGAGTCAAATTCTGGCTCTCTGCACGTTTTTGCTGTTTGAAATTACGACTTTTTATGCCCAACATAAGCCAAGTACTGAATGCGGCGTTTGGTTACATTTGTTTCAAACCTCCCTGCAGTTTTCAAAATATCCAAAATATTCCAATTTCGAGGCCTGAACCATATTTTGGAGCCAAATTGTGGCTCCCTGCACGTATTCGTAGTTTGAAATTATGACTTGTTATACCCAACATATGCCAAGTACTGAATGCGGCGTTTGGTTACACTTGTCCCAAACCTCCCTGCAGTTTTCAAAATATCCCAAACATCCCAATATCGAGGCCTGAGCCATATTTTGGAGCCAAATTCTGGCTCTCTGCACGTATTCGCAGTTTGAAATTACAACTTATTATACCCAACATATGCCAAGTCCTAAAAGCGGCAGTGAGTTACATTTTGTACAAACTCCCCTGCAGTTTTCGAAATATCCCAAATACCCCAATTTCGAGGCCTGAGCCATATTTTGGAGCCAAATTCTGGCTGTCTGCACATATTCGCAGTTTGAAATTGCGAATTTTTTATACCCAACATATGCCAAGTACTGAAAGCGGCGTTTGGCCACATTTCTCCCAATCCCTCCTGCAGTTTTCAAAATATTCCAAACATCCCAATTTCGGTGCCTGAGCCATATTTTAAAGCCAAATTCTGGCTCTCTGCACGTATTCGCAGTTTGAAATTACGACTTTTTTATACCCAACATATGCGAAGTACTGAAAGCTGCGTTTGGTCACATTTGTCCCAAACCTCTCTGCAGTTTCCAAAATATCTCAAACATCCCAATATCAAGACCTGAGCCATATTTTGGAGCCAAATTCTGGCTCTCTGCACGTATTCGCAGTTTGATATTACGACTTTTTGTACCCAACATATGACAAGTACTGAAAGCGGCAGTGAGTCACATTTTGCACAAACTCCTCTGCAGTTTTCAAAATATCCCAAACATCCTAATTTCGAGGCCTGAGCCATATTTTGGAGCCAAATTCTGGCTTTATGCACGTATTCGCAGTCTGATGTTACGACTTTTTATACCCAACATATGCAAAGTACTGAAAGCAGCAGTGAGTCACATTTTGCACAAACTCCCATGCAGTTTTCAAAATATCCCAAACATCCCAATTTCGAGGCCTAAGCCATATATTGGAGCCAAATTCTAGCTCTCTGCGCGTATTCGCAGTTCGAAATTACGACTTTTTTATACTCACATATGCGAGGTACTGAAAGCGGCGTTTGGTTACATTTGTCCCAAACCTCTATGCAGTTTTCAAAATATCCCAAACATCACAATTTCGAGGCCAGAGCCATATTTTGGAGCCAAATTTTGGCTCTATGCACGTATTCGCGGTTTGAAATTACGACTTTTTATACCCAACATATGCCAAGTCCTGAAAGTGGCAGTGAGTCACATTTTGCACAAACTCCCCTGCAGTTTTCGAAATATCCCAAATATCCCAATTTCGAGGCTAGAGCCATATTTTGGAGCCAAATTCTGGCTCTATGCACGTATTCGCTGTTTGAAATTGCGACTTTTTATACAAAACATATGCCAAGTACTGAGAGCGGCAGTGATTCACATTTTGCACAATCCCCCCTGCAGTTTTCAAAAAATCCCAAATATCCCAATTTCGAGGCCTGAACTATATTTTGGAGCCAAATTCAGGCTCTCTGCACGTATTCGCAGTTTGAAATTACGACTTTTTATGCCCAACATATACCAAGTACTGAATGCGGCGTTTGGTTACATTTGTCCCAAACCTTCCTGCAGTTTTCAAAATATCCCAAATATTCCAATTTTGAGGCCTGAACCATATTTTGGAGCCAAATTCTGGCTCTCTGCACGTATTCGCAGTTTGAATTTACGACTTTTTATACACAACATATGCCAATTACTAAAAGTGGCAATGAGTCGCATTTTACACAAACACCCCTGCAGTTTTCAAAATATCCCAAACATCCAAATTTCGAGGCCTGAGCCATATTTTGGAGCCAAATTCTGGCTCTCTGCACGTATTCGTGGTTTGAAATTATGTTTTTTTATACCCAACATATGCCAAGTACTGAATGCGGCGTTTGGTTACACTTGTCCCAAACCTCCCTACAGTTTTCAAAATATCACAAACATCCCAATATCGACGTCTGAGCCATATTTTGGAGCCAAATTCTGGCTCTCTGCACGTATTCGCAGTTTGAAATTACAACTTATTACACCCAACATATGCCAAGTACTGAAATCGGCGTTTGGTCACATTTGTCCCAATCCCCTCTGCAGTTTTCAAAATATCCCAAACATCCCAATTTCGGTGCCTGAGCCATATTTTGGAGCCAAATTCTGGCTCTCTGCACGTATTCGAATTTTGAAATTACGACTTTTTTATACCCAACATATGCGAAGTACTGAAAGCGGCGTTAGGTCACATTTGTTCCAAACCTCAATGCAGTTTTCAAAATATCCCAAACATACCAATTTCTTGGCCAGAGCCATATTTTAGAGCCAAATTCTGGCTTTATGCACGTATTCGCAGTTTTAAATTACGACTTTTTATACCCAACATATGCCATGTCCTGAAATTGGCAGTGAGTCACATTTTGCACAAACTCCCCTGCAGTTTTCAAAATATGCCAAACTTCCCAATTACGAGGCCTGAGCCACATTTTGAAATCAAATTCTGGCTCTCTGCACGTATTCGCCGTTTGAAATTGCGACTTTTTTATACCCAACATATGCCAAGTACTGAATGCGGTGTTTGGTCACATTTGTCACAATCCCCCCCTGCAGTTTTCAAAATATCCCAAATATCCCAATTTCAAGGCCTGAGCTATGTTTTGTAGTCAAATTCTGGCTCTCTGCACGTATTCGCTGTTTGAAATTATGACTTTTTATGCCCAACATATGCCAAGTACTGAATGCGGCGTTTGGTTACATTTGTCCCAAACCTCCCTGCAGTTTTCAAAATATCCCAAATATTCCAATTTCGAGGCCTGAACCATATTTTAGAGCCAAATTCTGGCTCTCTGCACGTATTCGTAGTTTGAAATTATGTTTTTTTATACCCAACATATGCCAAGTACTGAATGCGGCGTTTGGTTACACTTGTCCCAAACCTCCCTACAGTTTTCAAAATATCCCAAACATCCCAATATCGACGTCTGAGCCATATTTTGGAGCCAAATTCTGGCTCTCTGCACGTATTCGCAGTTTGAAATTACAACTTAATATACCCAACATATGCCAAGTACTGAAAGCGGCGTTTGGTCACATTTGTCCCAATCCCCACTGCAGTTTTCAAAATATCCCAAACATCCCAATTTCGGTGCCCGAGCCATATTTTGGAGCCAAATTCTGGCTCTCTGCACCTATTTGCAGTTTGAAATTACGACTTTTTTATTCCCAACATATGCGAAGTACTGAAAGCGGCGTTTGGTCACATCTGTCCCAAACCTCTATGCAGTTTTCAAAATATCCCAAACATCCCAATTTCGTGGCCAGAGCCATATTTTGGAGCCAAATTCTAGCTCTCTGCACGTATTCGCAGTTTGATATTGCGACTTTTTTATACCCAACATATGCAAAGTACTGAAAGCGGCATTTGGTCACATTTGTCTCAAACCTCTATGCAGTTTTCAAAATATCCCAAACATCCTAATTTCGAGGCCTGAGCCATATTTTGGAGCTAAATTCTGGCTCTATGCACGTGTTCGCAGTTTGAAATTACGACTTTTTATACCCAACATATGCCAAGTACTGAAAGCGGCAGTGAGTCACATTTTGCACAAACTCCCCTCCAGTTTTCAAAATATACCAATTTTCCCCATTTCGAGGCCTGAGCCATATTTTGGAGCCAAATTCTAACTCTCTGCACGTATTCGCAGTTTGAAATTACGAATTTTTTATACCCAACATATACAAAGTACTGAAAGCGGCGTTTGGTCACATTTGTCCCAAACCTCCCAGCAGTTTTCAAAATATCCCAAACATCACAATATCTAGGCCAGAGATATATTTTGGAGCCAAATTCTGTCGCTCTGCACGTATTCGCAGTTTGAAATTACTTCTTTTTATATCCAACTTATGCCAAGTCCTGAAAGCGGCAGTGAGTCACATTTTGCACAAACTCTCCTGCAGTTTTCAAAATATCCCAAATATTCCAATTTTGAGGCCTGAGCTATTTTTTGGAGTCAAATTCTGGCTCTCTGCACGTATTCGTCGTTTGAAATTGCGACTTTTTTATACCCAACATATGCCAAGTACTGAATGCGGTGTTTGGTCACATTTGTCACAATCCACCCTGCAGTTTTCCAAAAATCCCAAATATCCCAATTTTGAGGCCTGAAACATATTTTGGAGCCAAATTTTGGCTCTCTGCACGTATTCGTAGTTTGAATTTTTGTTTTTTTATACCCAACATATGCGAAGTACTGAATGCGGCGTTTGATTGCACTTGTCCCAAACCTCCCTGCAGTTTTCAAAATATCCCAAACATCCCAATATCGAGGCCTGAGCCATATTTTGGAGCAAAATTCTGGCTCTCTGCACGTATTCGCAGTTTGAAATTACAACTTAATATACCCAACATATGCCAAGTACTGAAAGCGGCGTTTGGTCACATTTGTCCCAATCCCCCCTGCAGTTTTCAAAATATCCCAAACATCCCAATTTCGGTGCCTGAGCCATATTTTAGAGCCAAATTCTGACTCTCTGCACGTATTCTCAGTTTGAAATCACGACTTTTTTAAACCCTACATATGCGAAGTACTGAAGGCTGCGTTTGGTCACATTTGTCCCAATCCCCCCTGCAGTTTTCAAAATATCTCAAACATCCCAATTTCGAGACCTGAGCCATATTTTCGAGCCAATTTCTGGCTCTCTGCACGTATTCCCAGTTTGATATTACGACTTTTTATACCCAACATATGACAAGTACTGAAAGCGGCAGTGAGTCACATTTTGCACAAACTCCCCTGCAGTTTTCAAAATATCCCAAACATCCCAATTTCGAGGCCTGAGCCATATTATGGAGCCAAATTCTGGCTCTCTGCACGTATTCGCAGTTTGAAATTACGACTTTTTATACCCAACATATGCAAAGTACTGAAAGCGGCAGTGAGTCACATTTTGTACAAACTCCCCTGCAGTTTTCATAATATACCAAACTTCCCAATTACGAGGCCTGAGCCATATTTTGGCGCCAAATTCTGGCGCTCTGCATGTATTCGCAGTTTGAAATTACGTCTTTTTATACCCAACATATGCCAATTTCTGAAAGCGGCAGTGAGTCACATTTTGCACAAACTCCCTTGCAGTTTTAAAAATATTCCAAACATCCCAATTTCGGTGCCTGAGCCATATTTTAGAGCCAAATTCTGGCTCTCTGCACGTATTCGCAGTTTGAAATTACGACTTTTTCATACCCAACATATGCCAAGTATTGAAAGCGGCGTTTGGTCATATTTGTCCCAATCCCCCCTGCAGTTTTCAAAATATCCCAAATATCCCAATTTCGAGGCCTGAGCTATATTTTGGAGTCAAATTCTGGCTCTCTGCACGTTTTCGCTGTTTGAAATTACGACTTTTTATGCCCAACATATGCCAAGTACTGAATGCGGCGTTTGGTTACATTTGTTTCAAACCACCCTGCAGTTTTCAAAATATCCAAAATATTCCAATTTCGAGGCCTGAACCATATTTTGGAGCCAAATTGTGGCTCTCTGCACGTATTCGTAGTTTGAAATTATGACTTGTTATACCCAACATATGCCAAGTACTGAATGCGGCGTTTGGTTACACTTGTCCCAAACCTCCCTGCAGTTTTCAAAATATCCCAAACATCCCAATATCGAGGCATGAGCCATATTTTGGAGCCAAATTCTGGCTCTCTGCACGTATTCGCAGTTTGAAATTACAACTTATTATACCCAACATATGCCAAGTCCTAAAAGCGGCAGTGAGTTACATTTTGTACAAACTCCCCTGCAGTTTTCGAAATATCCCAAATACCCCAATTTCGAGGCCTGAGCCATATTTTGGACCCAAATTCTGGCTTTCTGCACGTATTCGCAGTTTGAAATTGCGAATTTTTTATACCCAACATATGCCAAGTACTGAGAGCGGCGTTTGGTCACATTTCTCCCAATCCCTCCTGCAGTTTTCAAAATATTCCAACAACCCAATTTCGGTGCCTGAGCCATATTTTAGAGCCAAATTCTGGCTCTCTGCACGTATTCGCAGTTTTGATATTACGACTTTTTATACCCAACATATGCGAAGTACTGAAAGCTGCGTTTGGTCACATTTGTCCCAAACCTCTCTGCAGTTTCCGAAATATCTCAAACATACCAATATCAAGACCTGAGCCATATTTTGGAGCCAAATTCTGGCTCTCTGCACGTATTCGCAGTTTGATATTACGACTTTTTATACCCAACATATGACAAGTACTGAAAGCGGCAGTGAGTCACATTTTGCACAAACTCCTCTGCAGTTTTCAAAATATCCCAAACATCCTAATTTCGAGGCCTGAGCCATATTTTGGAGCCAAATTCTGGCTTTATGCACGTATTCGCAGTTTGATGTTACGACTTTTTATACCCAACATATGCAAAGTACAGAAAGCGGCAGTGAGTCACATTTTGCACAAACTCCCATGCAGTTTTCAAAATATCCCAAACATCCCAATTTCGAGGCCTAAGCCATATATTGAATCCAAATTCTAGCTCTCTGCACGTATTCGCAGTTTGAAATTACGACTTTTTTATACTCACATATGCGAAGTACTGAAAGCGGTGTTTGGTTACATTTGTCCCAAACCTCTATGCAGTTTTCAAAATATCCCAAACATCACAATTTCGAGGCCAGAGCCATATTTTGGAGCCAAATTTTGGCTCTATGCACGTATTCGCGGTTTGAAATTAAGAATTTTTATACCCAACATATGCCAAGTCCTGAAAGTGGCAGTGAGTCACATTTTGCACAAACTCCCCTGCAGTTTTCGAAATATCCCAAATATCCCAATTTCGAGGCTAGAGCCATATTTTGGAGCCAAATTCTGGCTCTATGCACGTATTCGCAGTTTGCTGTTACGACTTTTTATACCCAACATATGCAAAGTACTGAAAGCGGCAGTGAGTCACATTTTGCACAAACTCCCATGCAGTTTTCAAAATATCCCAAACATCCCAATTTCGAGGTTTAAGCCATATATTGAAGCCAAATTCTAGCTCTCTGCACGTATTCACAGTTTGAAATTACGACTTTTTTATACTCACATATGCGAAGTACTGAAAGCGGCGTTTGGTTACATTTGTCCCAAACCTCTATGCAGTTTTCAAAATATCCCAAACATCACAATTTCGAGGCCAGAGTCATATTTTGGAGCCAAATTTTGGCTCTCTGCACGTATTCGCAGTTTGAAATTACGACTTTTTTATACTCACATATGCCAAGTACTGAATGCGGCGTTTGGTTACACTTGTCCCAAACCTCCCTACAGTTTTCAAAATATCCCTAACATCCCAATATCGAAGTCTGAGCCATATTTTGGAGCCAAATTCTGCCTCTCTGCACGTATTCGCAGTTTGAAATTACAACTTATTATACCCAACATATGCCAAGTACTGAAATCGGCGTTTGGTCACATTTGTCCCAATCCCCCCTGCAGTTTTCAAAATATCCCAAACATCCCAATTTCGGTGCCTGAGCCATATTTTGGAGCCAAATTCTGGCTCTCTGCACGTATTCGCAGTTTGAAATTACGACTTTTTTATACCCAACATATGCGAAGTACTGAAAGCGGCGTTAGGTCACATTTGTCCCAAACCTCAATGCAGTTTTCAAAATATCCCAAACATACCAATTTCTTGGCCAGAGCCATATTTTAGTGCCAAATTCTGGCTTTATGCACGTATTCGCAGTTTTAAATTACGACTTTTTATACCCAACATATGCCATGTCCTGAAATTGGCAGTGAGTCACATTTTGCACAAACTCCCCTGCAGTTTTCAAAATATCCCAAATATCCCAATTTCGAGGCTAGAGCCAAATTTTAGAGATAAATTCTGGCTCTCAGCACGTATTCGCTGTTTGAAATTACGAATTTTTAATACCCAACATATGCCAGGGTACTGAATGCGGTGTTTGGTCACATTTGTCACAATCCCCCCCTGCAGTTTTCAAAATATCCCAAATATCCCAATTTCAAGGCCTGAGCTATGTTTTGGAGTCAAATTCTGGCTCTCTGCATGTATTCGCTGTATGAAATTATGACTTTTTATGCCCAACATATGCCAAGTACTGAATGCGGCGTTTGGTTACATTTGTCCCAAACCTCACTGCAGTTTTCAAAATATCCCAAATATTCCAATTTCGAGGCCTGAACCATATTTTAGAGCCAAATTCTGGCTCTCTGCACGTATTCGTAGATTGAAATTATGTTTTTTTATACCCAACATATGCCAAGTACTGAATGCGGCGTTTGGTTACACTTGTCCCAAACCTCCCTACAGTTTTCAAAATATCCCTAACATCCCAATATCGACGTCTGAGCCATTTTTTGGAGCCAAATTCTGGCTCTCTGCACGTATTCGCAGTTTGAAATTACAACTTATTATACCCAACATATGCCAAGTACTGAAATCGGCGTTTGGTCACTTTTGTCCCAATCCCCCCTGCAGTTTTCAAAATATCCCAAACATCCCAATTTCGGTGCCTGAGCCATATTTTGGAGCCAAATTCTGGCTCTCTGCACGTATTCGCAGTTTAAAATTACGACTTTTTTATACCCAACATATGCGAAGTACTGAAAGCGGCGTTTGGTCACATTTGTCTCAAACCTCTATGCAGTTTTCAAAATATCCCAAACATCCCAATTTCGTGGCCAGAGCCATATTTTGGAGCCAAATTCTGGCTTTATGCACGTATTCGCAGTTTTAAATTACGACTTTTTATACCCAACATATGCCATGTCCTGAAAGTGGCAGTGAGTCACATTTTGCACAAACTCCCCTGCAGTTTTCGAAATATCCCAAATATCCCAATTTCGAGGCTAGAGCCAAATTTTGGAGCCAAATTCTGGCTCTCTGCACGTATTCGCAGTTTGATATTACGACTTTTTATACCCAACATATGCCAAGTACTGAAAGCGGCAGTGAGTCACATTTTGCACAAACTCCGATGCAGTTTTCAAAATATCCCAAACATCCCAATTTTGAGGCCTAAGCCATATATTGGAGCCAAATTCTTGCTCTCTGCACGTATTCGCAGTTTGAAATTACGACTTTTTTGTACCCAACATATGCGAAGTACTGAAAGCGGCGTTTGGTCACATTTGTCCCAAACCTCTATGCAGTTTTCAAAATATCACAAACATCCCAATTTCGAGGCCTGAACCATATTTTGGAGCCAAATTCTGGCTCTCTGCACGTATTCGCAGTTTCAAATTACGTCTTTTTATACCCAACATATGCCAAGTACTGAAAGCGGCAGTGAGTCACATTTGTCACAATCCCCCCTGCAGTTTTCAAAATATCCCAAATATCCCAATTTCAAGGCCTGAACTATGTTTTGGAGTCAAATTCTGGCTCTCTGCACGTATTCGCTGTTTGAAATTATGACTTTTTATGCCCAACATATGCCAAGTACTGAATGCGGCGTTTGGTTACATTTGTCCCAAACCTCCCTGCAGTTTTCAAAATATCCCAAATATTCCAATTTCGAGGCCTGAGCCATATTTTGGAGCCAAATTCTGGCTCTCTGCACGTATTCGCAGTTTGAAATTATGTTTTTTTATACCCAACATATGCCAAGTAATGAAAGCGGCAGTGAGTCACATTTTGCACAAACTCCCCTGCAGTTTTCAAAATATCCCAAACTTCCCAATTACGAGGCCTGAGCCACATTTTGGAGTCGAATTCTGGCTCTCTGCACGTATTCGCCGTTTGAAATTGCAACTTTTTTATACCCAACATATGCTAAGTACTGAATGCGGTGTTTGGTCACATTTGTCACAATCCCCCCCTGCAGTTTTCAAAATATCCCAAATATCCCAATTTCAAGGCCTGAGCTATGTTTTGGAGTCAAATTCTGGCTCTCTGCATGTATTCGCTGTTTGAAATTATGACTTTTTATGCCCAACATATGCCAAGTACTGAATGCGGCGTTTGGTTACATATGTCCCAAACCTCACTGCAGTTTTCAAAATATCCCAAATATTCCAATTTCGAGGCCTGAACCATATTTTAGAGCCAAATTCTGGCTCTCTGCACGTATTCGTAGTTTGAAATAATGTTTTTTTATACCCAACATATGCCAAGTACTGAATGCGGCGTTTGGTTACACTTGTCACAAACCTCCCTACAGTTTTCAAAATACCCCAAACATCCCAATATCGACGTCTGAGCCATATTTTGGAGCCAAATTCTGGCTCTCTGCACGTATTCGCAGTTTGAAATTACAACTTATTATACCCAACATATGCCAAGTACTGAAATCGGCGTTTGGTCACATTTGTCCCAATCCCCCCTGCAGTTTTCAAAATATCCCAAACATCCCAATTTCGGTGCCTGAGCCATATTTTGGAGCCAAATTCTGGCTCTCTGCACGTATTCGCAGTTTGAAATTACGACTTTTTTATACCCAACATATGCGAAGTACTGAAAGCGGCGTTTGGTCACATTTGTCTCAAACCTCTATGCAGTTTTCAAAATATCCCAAACATCCCAATTTCGTGGCCAGAGCCATATTTTGGAGCAAAATTCTGGCTTTATGCACGTATTCGCAGTTTTAAATTACGACTTTTTATACCCAACATATGCCATGTCCTGAAAGTGGCAGTGAGTCACATTTTGCACAAACTCCCCTGCAGTTTTCGAAATATCCCAAATATCCCAATTTCGAGGCTAGAGCCAAATTTTGGAGCCAAATTCTGGCTCTCTGCACGTATTTGCAGTTTGATATTACGACTTTTTATACCCAACATATGCCAAGTACTGAAAGCGGCAGTGAGTCACATTTTGCACAAACTCCACTGCTGTTTTCAAAATATCCTAAATATCCCAATTTCGAGGCCTGAGCTATATTTTGGAGTCAAATTCTGGCTCTCTGCACGTATTCGCAGTTTGAAATTTCGACTTTTTTGTACCCAACATATGGGAAGTACTGAAAGCGGCGTTTGGTCACATTTGTCCCAAACCTCTATGCAGTTTTCAAAATATCACAAACATCCCAATTTCGAGGCCTGAGCCATATTTTGGAGCCAAATTCTGGCTCTCTGCACGTATTCGCAGTTTCAAATTACGTCTTTTTATACCCAACATATGCCAAGTACTGAAAACGGCAGTGAGTCACATTTGTCACAATCCCCCCCTGCAGTTTTCAAAATATCCCAAATATCCCAATTTCAAGGCCTTACCTATGTTTTGGAGTCAAATTCTGGCTCTCTGCACGTATTCACTGTTTGAAATTATGACTTTTTATGCCCAACATATGCCAAGTACTGAATGCGGCGTTTGGCTACATTTGTCCAAAACCTCCCTGCAGTTTTCAAAATATCCAAAATATTCCAATTTCGAGGCCTGATCCATATTTTGGAGCCAAATTCTGGCTCTCTGCACGTATTCGTAGTTTGAAATTATGTTTTTTTATACCCAACATATGCCAAGTACTGAATGCGGCGTTTGGTTACACTTGTCCCAAACCTCCCTACACTTTTCAAAATATCCCAAACATCCCAATATCGACGTCTGAGCCATATTTTGGAGCCAAATTCTGGCTCTCTGCACGTATTCGCAGTTTGAAATTACAACTTATTATACCCAACATATGCCAAGTACTGAAATCGGCGTTTGGTCACATTTGTCCCAATCCCCCCAGCAGTTTTCAAAATATCCCAAACATCCCAATTTCGGTGCCTGAGCCATATTTTGGAGCCAAATTCTGGCTCTCTGCACGTATTCGCAGTTTGAAATTACGACTTTTTTATACCCAACATATGCGAAGTACTGAACGCGGCGTTTGGTCACATTTGTCCCAAACCTCTATGCAGTTTTCAAAATATCCCAAACATCCCAATTTCGTGGCCAGAGCCATATTTTGGAGCCAAATTCTGGCTTTATGCACGTATTCGCAGTTTTAAATTACGACTTTTTATACCCAACATATGCCATGTCCTGCAAGTGGCAGTGAGTCACATTTTGAACAAACTCCCCTGCAGTTTTCGAAATATCCCAAATATCCCAATTTCGAGGCTAGAGCCAAATTTTAGAGATAAATTCTGGCTCTCAGCACGTATTCGCTGTTTGAAATTACGAATTTTTATACCCAACATATGCCAAGTACTGAACGCGGCAGTGATTCACATTTTGCACAAACTCCACTGCTGTTTTCAAAATATCCCAAATATCCCAATTTCGAGGCCTGAGCTATATTTTGGAGTCAAATTCTGGCCCCCTGCAGTTTTCAAAATATCCCAAACATCCCAATTTCGGTGCCTGAGCCATATTTTGGAGCCAAATTCTGGCTCTCTGCACGTATTCGCAGTTTGAAATTACGACTTTTTTATTCCCAACATATGCCAAGTAATGAAAGCGGCAGTGAGTCACATTTTGCACAAACCCCTGCAGTTTTCAAAATATCCCAAACTTCCCAATTACGAGGCCTGAGCCACATTTTGGAGTCGAATTCTGGCTCTCTGCACGTATTCGCCGTTTGAAATTGCGACTTTTTTATACCCAACATATGCCAAGTACTGAATGCGGTGTTTGGTCACATTTGACACAATCCCCCCTGCAGTTTTCAAAATATCCCAAATATCCCAATTTCAAGGCCTGACCTATGTTTTGGAGTAAAATTATGGCTCTTTGCACGTATTCGCTGTTTGAAATTATGACTTTTTATGCCCAACATATGCCAAGTACTGAATGCGGCGTTTGGTTACATTTGTCCCAAAGCTCCCTGCAGTTTTCAAAATATCTCAAATATTCCAATTTCGAGGGCTGAACCATATTTTGGAGCCAAATTCTGGCTCTCTGCACGTATTCGCAGTTGGAAATTACGACTTTTTTATACCCAACATATGCGAAGTACTCAAAGCGGCGTTTGGTCACATTTGTCCCAAACCTCTATGCAGTTTTCAAAATATCCCAAAAATCCCAATTTCGTGGCCAGAGCCATATTTTGGAGCTAAATTCTGGCTTTATTCACGTATTCGCAGTTTTAAATTACGAATTTTTATACCCAACATATGCCATGTCCTGAAAGTGGCAGTGAGTCACATTTTGCACAAACTCCCCTGCAGTTTTCGAAATATCCCAAATATCCCAATTTCTTGGCCAGAGCCATATTTTAGAGCCAAATTCTAGCTTTATGCACGTATTCGCAGTTTTAAATTACGACTTTTTATACCCAACATATGCCATGTCCTGAAAGTGGCAGTGAGTCACATTTTGCACAAACTCCCCTGCAGTTTTCAAAATATCCCAAACTTCCCAATTACGAGGCCTGAGCAACATTTTGGAGTCAAATTCTGGCTCTCTGCACGTATTCGCCGTTTGAAATTGCGACTTTTTTATACCCAACATATGCCAAGTACTGAATGCGGTGTTTGGTCACATTTGTCACAATCCCCCCCTGCAGTTTTCAAAATATCCCAAATATCCCAATTTCAAGGCCTGAGCTATGTTTTGGAGTCAAATTCTGGCTCTCTGCACGTATTCGCTGTTTGAAATTATGAATTTTTATGCCCAACATATGCTAAGTACTGAAAGCGGCAGTGAGTCACATTTTGCACAAACTCCGATGCAGTTTTCAAAATATCCCAAACATCCCAATTTTGAGGCCTAAGCCATATATTGGAGCCAAATTCTTGCTCTCTGCACGTATTCGCAGTTTGAAATTACGACTTTTTTGTACCCGACATATGCGAAGTACTGAAAGCGGCGTTTGGTCACATTTGTCCCAAACCTCTATGCAGTTTTCAAAATATCACAAACGTCCCAATTTCGAGGCCTGAGCCATATTTTGGAGCCAAATTCTGGCTCTATGCACGTATTCGCAGTTTGAAATTACGTCTTTTTATACCCAACATTTGCCAAGTACTGAAAGCGGCAGTGAGTCACATTTGTCACAATCCCCCCTGCAGTTTTCAAAATATCCCAAATATCCCAATTTCAAGGCCTGAGCTATGTTTTGGAGTCAAATTCTGGCTCTCTGCACGTATTCGTAGTTTGAAATTATGTTTTTTTATACCCAACATATGCCAAGTACTGAATGCGGCGTTTGGTTACATTTGTCCCAATCCCCCCTGCAGTTTTCAAAATATCCCAAACATCCCAATTTCGGTGCCTGAGCCATATTTTGGAGCCAAATTCTGGCTCTCGGCACGTATTCGCAGTTGGAAATTACGACTTTTTTATACCCAACATATGCGAAGTACTCAAAGCGGCGTTTGGTCCCATTTGTCCCAAACCTCTATGCAGTTTTCAAAATATCCCAAAAATCCCAATTTCGTGGCCAGAGCCATATTTTGGAGCTAAATTCTGGCTTTATTCACGTATTCGCAGTTTTAAATTACGAATTTTTATACCCAACATATGCCATGTCCTGAAAGTGGCAGTGAGTCACATTTTGCACAAACTCCCCTGCAGTTTTCGAAATATCCCAAATATCCCAATTTCTTGGCCAGAGCCATATTTTAGAGCCAAATTCTGGCTTTATGCACGTATTCGCAGTTTTAAATTACGACTTTTTATACCCAACATATGCCATGTCCTGAAAGTGGCAGTGAGTCACATTTTGCACAAACTCCCCTGCAGTTTTCAAAATATCCCAAACTTCCCAATTACGAGGCCTGAGCAACATTTTGGAGTCAAATTCTGGCTCTCTGCACGTATTCGCCGTTTGAAATTGCGACTTTTTTATACCCAACATATGCCAAGTACTGAATGCGGTGTTTGGTCACATTTGTCACAATCCCCCCCTGCAGTTTTCAAAATATCCCAAATATCCCAATTTCAAGGCCTGAGCTATGTTTTGGAGTCAAATTCTGGCTCTCTGCACGTATTCGCTGTTTGAAATTATGAATTTTTATGCCCAACATATGCTAAGTACTGAAAGCGGCAGTGAGTCACATTTTGCACAAACTCCGATGCAGTTTTCAAAATATCCCAAACATCCCAATTTTGAGGCCTAAGCCATATATTGGAGCCAAATTCTTGCTCTCTGCACGTATTCGCAGTTTGAAATTACGACTTTTTTGTACCCGACATATGCGAAGTACTGAAAGCGGCGTTTGGTCACATTTGTCCCAAACCTCTATGCAGTTTTCAAAATATCACAAACGTCCCAATTTCGAGGCCTGAGCCATATTTTGGAGCCAAATTCTGGCTCTATGCACGTATTCGCAGTTTGAAATTACGTCTTTTTATACCCAACATTTGCCAAGTACTGAAAGCGGCAGTGAGTCACATTTGTCACAATCCCCCCTGCAGTTTTCAAAATATCCCAAATATCCCAATTTCAAGGCCTGAGCTATGTTTTGGAGTCAAATTCTGGCTCTCTGCACGTATTCGTAGTTTGAAATTATGTTTTTTTATACCCAACATATGCCAAGTACTGAATGCGGCGTTTGGTTACATTTGTCCCAATCCCCCCTGCAGTTTTCAAAATATCCCAAACATCCTAATTTCGGTGGCTGAGCCATATTTTGGAGCCAAATTCTGGCTCTCGGCACGTATTCGCAGTTGGAAATTACGACTTTTTTATACCCAACATATGCGAAGTACTCAAAGCGGCGTTTGGTCACATTTGTCCCAAACCTCTATGCAGTTTTCAAAATATCCCAAAAATCCCAATTTCGTGGCCAGAGCCATATTTTGGAGCTAAATTCTGGCTTTATTCACGTATTCGCAGTTTTAAATTACGAATTTTTATACCCAACATATGCCATGTCCTGAAAGTGGCAGTGAGTCACATTTTGCACAAACTCCCCTGCAGTTTTCGAAATATCCCAAATATCCCAATTTCTTGGCCAGAGCCATATTTTAGAGCCAAATTCTGGCTTTATGCACGTATTCGCAGTTTTAAATTACGACTTTTTATACCCAACATATGCCATGTCCTGAAAGTGGCAGTGAGTCACATTTTGCACAAACTCCCCTGCAGTTTTCAAAATATCCCAAACTTCCCAATTACGAGGCCTGAGCAACATTTTGGAGTCAAATTCTGGCTCTCTGCACGTATTCGCCGTTTGAAATTGCGACTTTTTTATACCCAACATATGCCAAGTACTGAATGCGGTGTTTGGTCACATTTGTCACAATCCCCCCCTGCAGTTTTCAAAATATCCCAAATATCCCAATTTCAAGGCCTGAGCTATGTTTTGGAGTCAAATTCTGGCTCTCTGCACGTATTCGCTGTTTGAAATTATGAATTTTTATGCCCAACATATGCTAAGTACTGAAAGCGGCAGTGAGTCACATTTTGCACAAACTCCGATGCAGTTTTCAAAATATCCCAAACATCCCAATTTTGAGGCCTAAGCCATATATTGGAGCCAAATTCTTGCTCTCTGCACGTATTCGCAGTTTGAAATTACGACTTTTTTGTACCCGACATATGCGAAGTACTGAAAGCGGCGTTTGGTCACATTTGTCCCAAACCTCTATGCAGTTTTCAAAATATCACAAACGTCCCAATTTCGAGGCCTGAGCCATATTTTGGAGCCAAATTCTGGCTCTATGCACGTATTCGCAGTTTGAAATTACGTCTTTTTATACCCAACATTTGCCAAGTACTGAAAGCGGCAGTGAGTCACATTTGTCACAATCCCCCCTGCAGTTTTCAAAATATCCCAAATATCCCAATTTCAAGGCCTGAGCTATGTTTTGGAGTCAAATTCTGGCTCTCTGCACGTATTCGTAGTTTGAAATTATGTTTTTTTATACCCAACATATGCCAAGTACTGAATGCGGCGTTTGGTTACATTTGTCCCAATCCCCCCTGCAGTTTTCAAAATATCCCAAACATCCTAATTTCGGTGGCTGAGCCATATTTTGGAGCCAAATTCTGGCTCTCGGCACGTATTCGCAGTTGGAAATTACGACTTTTTTATACCCAACATATGCGAAGTACTCAAAGCGGCGTTTGGTCACATTTGTCCCAAACCTCTATGCAGTTTTCAAAATATCCCAAAAATCCCAATTTCGTGGCCAGAGCCATATTTTGGAGCTAAATTCTGGCTTTATTCACGTATTCGCAGTTTTAAATTACGAATTTTTATACCCAACATATGCCATGTCCTGAAAGTGGCAGTGAGTCACATTTTGCACAAACTCCCCTGCAGTTTTCGAAATATCCCAAATATCCCAATTTCTTGGCCAGAGCCATATTTTAGAGCCAAATTCTGGCTTTATGCACGTATTCGCAGTTTTAAATTACGACTTTTTATACCCAACATATGCCATGTCCTGAAAGTGGCAGTGAGTCACATTTTGCACAAACTCCCCTGCAGTTTTCAAAATATCCCAAACTTCCCAATTACGAGGCCTGAGCAACATTTTGGAGTCAAATTCTGGCTCTCTGCACGTATTCGCCGTTTGAAATTGCGACTTTTTTATACCCAACATATGCCAAGTACTGAATGCGGTGTTTGGTCACATTTGTCACAATCCCCCCCTGCAGTTTTCAAAATATCCCAAATATCCCAATTTCAAGGCCTGAGCTATGTTTTGGAGTCAAATTCTGGCTCTCTGCACGTATTCGCTGTTTGAAATTATGAATTTTTATGCCCAACATATGTCAAGTACTGAATGCGGCGTTTGGTTACATTTGTCCTAAACCTCCCTGCAGTTTTCAAAATATCCCAAATATTCCAATTTCGAGGCCTGAACCATATTTTGGAGCCAAATTCTGGCTCTCTGCACGTATTCGTAGTTTGAAATTATGTTTTTTTATACCCAACATATGCCAAGTACTGAATGCGGCGTTTGGTTACACTTGTCCCAAACCTCCCTACAGTTTTCAAAATATCCCAAACATCCCAATTTCGAGGCCTGATCCATATTTTGGAGCCAAATTCTGGCTCTATGCACGTATTCGCAGTTTGAAATTACGTCTTTTTATACCCAACATTTGCCAAGTACTGAAAGCGGCAGTGAGTCACATTTGTCACAATCCCCCCTGCAGTTTTCAAAATATCCCAGATATCCCAATTTCAAGGCCTGAGCTATGTTTTGGAGTCAAATTCTGGCTCTCTGCACGTATTCGCAGTTTGAAATTACAACTTATTATACCCAAATTATGCCAAGTACTGAAATCGGCGTTTGGTCACATTTGTCCCAATCCCCCCTGCAGTTTTCAAAATATCCCAAACATCCCAATTTCGGTGCCTGAGCCATATTTTGGAGCCAAATTCTGGCTCTCTGCACGTATTCGCAGTTTGAAATTACGACTTTTTTATACCCAACATATGCGAAGTACTGAAAGCAGTGTTAGGTCACATTTGTCCCAAACCTCTATGCAGTTTCAAAATATCCCAAACATCCCAATTTCGTGCCCAGAGCCATATTTTAGAGCCAAATTCTGGCTTTATGCACGTATTCGCAGTTTTAAATTACGACTTTTTATACCCAACATATGCCATGTCCTGAAAGTGGCAGTGAGTCACATTTTGCACAAACTCCCCTGCAGTTTTCAAAATATCCCAAACTTCCCAATTACGAGGCCTGAGCCACATTTTGGAGTCAAATTCTGACTCTCTGCACGTATTCGCCGTTTGAAATTGCAAATTTTTTATACCTAACATATGCCAAGTACTGAATGCGGTGTTTGGTCACATTTGTCACAATCCCCCCCTGCAGTTTTCAAAATATCCCAAATATCCCAATTTCAAGGCCTGAGCTATGTTTTGGAGTCAAATTTTGGCTCTCTGCATGTATTCGCTGTTTGAAATTATGACTTTTTATGCCCAACATATGCCAAGTACTGAATGCGGCGTTTGGTTACATTTGTCCCAAACCTCCCTGAAGTTTTCAAAATATCCCAAATATTCCAATTTCGAGGCCTGAACCATATTTTGGAGCCAAATTCTGGCTCTCTGCACGTATTCGTAGTTTGAAATTATGTTTTTTTATACCCAACATATGCCAAGTACTGAATGCGGCGTTTGGTTACACTTGTCCCAAACCTCCCTACAGTTTTCAAAATATCCCAAACATCCCAATATCGACGTCTGAGCCATATTTTGGAGCCAAATTCTGGCTCTCTGCACGTATTCTCAGTTTGAAATTACAACTTATTATACCCATCATATGCCAAGTACTGAAATCGGCGTTTGGTCACATTTGTCCCAATCCCCCCTGCAGTTTTCAAAATATTCAAAACATCCCAATTTCGTGGCCAGAGCCATATTTTGGAGCCAAATTCTGGCTCTATGCACGTATTCGCAGTTTTAAATTACGACTTTTTATACCCAACAAATGCCATGTCCTGAAAGTGGCAGTGAGTCACATTTTGCACAAACTCCCTTGCAGTTTTCAAAATATCCCAAATATAACCAATTTCGAGGCTAGAGCCAAATTTTGGAGCCAAATTCTGGATCTCTGCACGTATTCGCTGTTTGAATTTACGAATTTTTATACCCAACATATGCCAAGTACTGAAAGCGGCAGTGATTCACATTTTGCACAAACTCCACTGCAGTTTTCAAAATATCCCAAATATCCCAATTTCGATGCCTGAGCTATATTTTGGAGTCAAATTCTGGCTCTCTGCACGTATTCGCTGTTTGAAATTACGACTTTTTATGCCCAACGTATGCCAAGTCCTGTAAGTGGAAGTGAGTCACATTTTGCACAAACTCCCCTGCAGTTTTCGAAATATCCCAAATATCCCAATTTCGAGGCTAGAGCCATATTTTGGAGCCAAATTCTGGCTCTCTGCAAATACTCGCTGTTTGAAATTACGACTTTTTATACCCAACATATGCCAAGTATTGAAAGCGGCAGTGATTCACATTTTGCACAAACTCCCCTGCAGTTTTCAAAAAATCCTAAATATCCCAATTTCGAGGCCAGCGCTATATTTTGGCGTCAAATTCTGGCTCTCTGCACGTATTCGCAGTTTGAAATTACGACTTATTATACCCAACATATGCCAAGTACTGAAAGCGGCAATGAGTCGCATTTTGCACAAACTCCCCTGAAGTTTTCAAAATATCCCAAACAGCCCAATTTCGAGGCCTGAGCCATATTTTGGAGCCAAATTCTGGCTCTCTGCACGTATTCGCAGTTTGAAATTACGACTTTTTTATACCCAACATATGCGAAGTACTGAAAGCGGCGTTTGGTCACATTTGACCCAAACCTCCCTGCAGTTTTCAAAATATCTCAAACATCCCAATATCGAGACATGAGCCATATTTTGGAGCCAAATTCTGGCTCTCTGCACGTATTCGGAGTTTGATATTACGACTTTTTATACCCAACATATGCGAAGTACTGAAAGCGGCGTTTGGTCACATTTGTCCCAAACCTCTATGCAGTTTCAAAATATCCCAAACATCCCAATTTCGAGGCCAGAGCTATATTTTGGAGCCAAATTCTGGCTCTCTGCACGTATTCGCAGTTAGATATTACGACTTTTTATACCCAACATATGACAACTTACTGAAAGTGGCAGTGAGTCACATTTTGCACAAACTGCCCTGCAGTTTTCGAAATATCCCAAATATCCCAATTTCGAGGCTAGAGCCATATTTTATAGCCAAATTCTGGCTCTCTGCACGTATTCGCAGTTTGAAATTACGACTTTTTATACCCAACATATGCCAAGTACTGAAAGCGGCAGTGATTCACATTTTGCACAAACATCCCTGCAGTTTTCAAAATATCCCAAACTTCCCAATTACGAGGCCTGAGCCATATTTTGGAGCTAAATTCTGGCGCTCTGCATGTATTCGCAGTTTGAAATTACGTCTTTTTATACACAACATATGCCAAGTCCTGAAAGCGGCAGTGAGTCACATTTTGCACAAACTCCCCTGCCGTTTTCAAAATATCCCAAGTATCCCAATTTTGAGGCCTGAGCCATATTTTGGAGTCAAATTCTGGCTCTCTGCACGTATTCACCGTTTGAAATTGCGTCTTTTTTATACCCAACATATGCCAAATACTGAAAGCAGCGTTTGGTCACATTTGTCCCAATCCCAACTGCAGTTTTCAAAATATCCCAAATATCCCAATTTCGAGGCCTGAGCTATATTTTGGAGTCAAATTCTGGCTCTCTGCACGTATTCGCAGTTTGAAATTACAACTTATTATACCCAACATATGCCAAGTCCTGAAAGCGGCAGTGAGTTACATTTTGTACAAACTCCCCTGCAGTTTTCAAAATATCCAAAATACCCCAATTTCGAGGCTTGAGCCATATTTTGGAGCCAAATACTGGCTCTATGCACGTATTCGCAGTTTGAAATTACGACTTTTTATACCCAACATATGCCAAGTCCTGAAAGTGGCAGTGAGTCACATTTTGCACAAACTCCCCTGCAGTTTTCGAAATATCCCAAATATCCCAATTTCGAGGCTAGAGCCATATTTTGGAGCAAAATTCAGGCTCTCTGCACGTATTCGCAGTTTGAAATTACGACTTTTTATGCCCAACATATGCCAAGTACTGAATGCGGCGTTTGGCTACATTTGTCCCAAACCTTCCTGCAGTTTTCAAAATATCCCAAATATTCCAATTTTGAGGCCTGAACCATATTTTGGAGCCAAATTCTGGCTCTCTGCTCGTATTCGCAGTTTGAAATTACGACTTTTTATACCCAACATATGCCAAGTACTGGATGCGGCGTTTGGTTACATTTGTCCCAAACCTCCCAGCAGTTTTCAAAATATCACAAACATCCCAATATCTAGGCCTGAGCCATATTTTGGAGCCAAATTCTGGCTCTCTGCACGTTTTCGCAGTTTGATATTACGATTTTTTATACCCAACATACGCCAAGTACTGAAAGCGCAGTGAGTCACATTTCGCACAAACTCCCCTGCAGTTTTCAAAATATCCCAAACTTCCCAATTACGAGGCCTGATCCATATTTTGGAGCCAAATTTTGGCGCTCTGCTCGTATTCGCAGTTTGAAATTACGACTTTTTATACCCAACATATGCCAAGTACTGGATGCGGCGTTTGGCTACATTTGTCCCAAACCTTCCTGCAGTTTTCAAAATATCCCAAATATTCCAATTTTGAGGCCTGAACCATATTTTGGAGCCAAATTCTGGCTCTGCTCGTATTTGCAGTTTGAAATTACGACTTTTTATACCCAACATATGCCAAGTACTGAATGCGGCGTTTGGTTACATTTGTCCCAAACCTCCCTGCAGTTTTCAAAATATCCCAAACATTCCAATATCGAGGCCTGAGCCATATTTTGGAGCCAAATTCTGGCTCTCTGCACGTATTCGCAGTTTGAAATTACGACTTTTTTATACCCAACATATGCGAAGTACTGAAAGCGGCGTTTGGTCACATTTGACCCAAACCTCCCTGCAGTTTTCAAAATATCTCAAACATCCCAATATCGAGACATGAGCCATATTTTGGAGCCAAATTCTGGCTCTCTGCACGTATTCGCAGTTTGATATTACGACTTTTTATACCCAACATATGCCAAGTACTGAAAGCGGCAGTGAGTCACATTTTGCACAAACTCCGATGCACTTTTCAAAATATCCCAAACATCCCAATTTCAAGGCCTAAGCCATATATTGGAGCCAAATTCTTCCTCTCTGCACGTATTCGCAGTTTGAAATTACGACTTTTTTATACCCAACATATGCGAAGTACTGAAAGCGACGTTAGGTCACATTTGTCCCAAACCTCTATGCTGTTTTCAAAATATCCCAAACATCCCAATTTCAAGGCCTAAGCCATGTTTTGGAGCCAAATTCTGGCTCTATGCACATATTCGCAGTTTGAAATTACGACTTTTTATACCCAACATATGCCAAGAACTGAAAGCGGCAGTAAGTCACATTTTGCACAAACTCCCCTCCAGTTTTCAAAATATACCAAATATCCCAATTTCAAAGCCTGAGCCATATTTTGGAGCCAAATTCTGACTCTCTGCACGTATTCGCAGTTTGAAATTATGACTTTTTAATACCCAACATATACAAAGTACTGAAAGCGGCGTTTGGTCACATTTGTCCCAAACCTCCCAGCAGTTTTCAAAATATCACCAACATCCCAATATCTAGGCCTGAGCCATATTTTGGAACCAAATTCTGGCTCTCTGCACGTTTTCGCAGATTGATATTACGATTTTTATACCCAACATATGCCAAGTACTGAAAGTGGCAGTGAGTCACATTTTGCACAAACTCCCCTGCAGTTTTCAAAATATCCCAAACTTCCCAATTACGAGGCCTGAGCCATATTTTGGAGCCAAATTCTGGCGCTCTGCACGTATTCGCAGTTTGAAATTACGTCTTTTTATACCCAACATATGCCAAGTCCTGAAAGCGGCAGTGAGTCACATTTTGCACAAACTCCCCTGCAGTTTTCAAAATATCCCATATATCCCAATTTTGAGGCCTGAGCCATATTTTGGAGTCAAATTCATGCTCTATGCGCGTATTCGCCGTTTGAAATTGCGACTTTTTTATACCCAACATATGCCAAGTACTGATAGCAGCGTTTGGTCACATTTGTCCCAATCCCCCCTGCAGTTTTCAAAATATCCCAAACATCCAAATTTCGGCGCCTAAGCCATATTTTGGAGCCAAATTCTGACTCTCTGCACGTATTCGCAGTTTGAAATTACGACTTATTTTATACCCAACAAAAACAAAGTACTAAAAGCGGCATTTGGTCACATTTGTCCCAAACCTCACAGCAGTTTTCAAAATATCCCAAACATCCCAATTTCGAGGCCAGAGCCATATTTTGGAGCCAAATACTGGCTCTATGCACGTATTCGCAGTTTGAAATTACGACTTTTTATACCCAACATATGCCAAGTCCTGAAAGTGGCAGTGAGTCACATTTTGCACAAACTCCCCTGCAGTTTTAGAAATATCCCAAATATCCCAATTTCGAGGCTAGAGCCATATTTTGGAACCAAATTCTGGCTCTCTGCACGTATTCGCTGTTTGAAATTACGACTTTTTATACCCAACATATGCCAAGTACTGAAAGCAGCAGTAATTCACATTTTGCACAAACTCCCCTGCAGTTTTCAAAAAATCCCAAATATCCCAATTTCGAGGCCTGAGCTATATTTTGGAGCAAAATTCAGGCTCTCTGCACGTATTCGCAGTTTGAAATTACGACTTTTTATGCCCAACATATGCCAAGTACTGAATGAGGCGTTTGGCTACATTTGTCCCAAACCTTCCTGCAGTTTTCAAAATATCCCAAATATTCCAATTTTGAGGCCTGAACCATATTTTGGAGCCAAATTCTGGCTCTCAGCTCGTATTCGCAGTTTGAAATTACGACTTTTTATACCCAACATATGCCAAGTACTGAATGCGGCGTTTGGTTACATTTGTCCCAAACCTCCCAGCAGTTTTCAAAATATCACAAACATCCCAATATCTAGGCCTGAGCCATATTTTGGAGCCAAATTCTGGCTCTCTGCACGTTTTCGCAGTTTGATATTACGATTTTTTATAACCAACATACGCCAAGTACTGAAAGCGCAGTGAGTCACATTTTGCACAAACTCCCCTGCAGTTTTCAAAATATCCCAAACTTCCCAATTACGAGGCCTGAGCCATATTTTGGAGCCAAATTCTGGCGCTCTGCACGTATTCGCAGTTTGAAATTACGTCTATTTATACCCAACATATGCCAAGTCCTGAAAGCGGCAGTGAGTCACATTTTGCACAAACTCCCCTGCAGTTTTCAAAATATCCCATACATCCCAATTTTGATGCCTGAGCCATATTTTGGAGTCAAATTCATGCTCTATGCGCGTATTCGCCGTTTGAAATTGCGACTTTTTTATACCCAACATATGCCAAGTACTGAAAGCAGCGTTTGGTCACATTTGTCCCAATCCCCCCTGCAGTTTTCAAAATATCCCAAACATCCAAATTTCGACGCCTAAGCCATATTTTGGAGCCAAATTCTGACTCTCTGCACGTATTCGCAGTTTGAAATTATGACTTTTTAATACCCAACATATACAAAGTACTGAAAGCGGCGTTTGGTCACATTTGTCCCAAACCTCCCAGCAGTTTTCAAAATATCACAAACATCCCAATATCTAGGCCTGAGCCATATTTTGGAGCCAAATTCGGGCTCTCTGCACGTTTTCGCAGTTTGATATTACGATTTTTTATACCCAACATACGCCAAGTACTGAAAGCGCAGTGAGTCACATTTTGCACAAACTCCCCTGCAGTTTTCAAAATATCCCAAACTTCCCAATTACGAGGCCTGAGCCATATTTTGGAGCCAAATTCTGGCGCTCTGCACGTATTCGCAGTTTGAAATTACGTCTATTTATACCCAACATATGCCAAGTCCTGAAAGCGGCAGTGAGTCACATTTTGCACAAACTCCCCTGCAGTTTTCAAAATATCCCATATATCCCAATTTTGATGCCTGAGCCATATTTTGGAGTCAAATTCATGCTCTATGCGCGTATTCGCCGTTTGAAATTGCGACTTTTTTATACCCAACATATGCCAAGTACTGAAAGCAGCGTTTGGTCACATTTGTCCCAATCCCCCCTGCAGTTTTCAAAATATCCCAAACATCCAAATTTCGACGCCTAAGCCATATTTTGGAGCCAAATTCTGACTCTCTGCACGTATTCGCAGTTTGAAATTATGACTTTTTAATACCCAACATATACAAAGTACTGAAAGCGGCGTTTGGTCACATTTGTCCCAAACCTCCCAGCAGTTTTCAAAATATCACAAACATCCCAATATCTAGGCCTGAGCCATATTTTGGAGCCAAATTCTGGCTCTCTGCACGTTTTCGCAGTTTGATATTACGATTTTTTATACCCAACATACGCCAAGTACTGAAAGCGCAGTGAGTCACATTTTGCACAAACTCCCCTGCAGTTTTCAAAATATCCCAAACTTCCCAATTACGAGGCCTGAGCCATATTTTGGAGCCAAATTCTGGCGCTCTGCACGTATTCGCAGTTTGAAATTACGTCTTTTTATACCCAACATATGCCAAGTCCTGAAAGCGGCAGTGAGTCACATTTTGCACAAACTCCCCTGCAGTTTTCAAAACATCCCATATATCCCAATTTTGATGCCTGAGCCATATTTTGGAGTCAAATTCATGCTCTATGCGCGTATTCGCCGTTTGAAATTGCGACTTTTTTATACCCAACATATGCCAAGTACTGAAAGCAGCGTTTGGTCACATTTGTCCCAATCCCCCCTGCAGTTTTCAAAATATCCCAAACATCCAAATTTCGACGCCTAAGCCATATTTTGGAGCCAAATTCTGACTCTCTGCACGTATTCGCAGTTTGAAATTACGACTTATTTTATACCCAACAAAAACAAAGTACTAAAAGCGGCATTTGGTCACATTTGTCCCAAACCTCCCAGCAGTTTTCAAAATATCACAAACATCCCAATTTCGAGGCCAGAGCCATATTTTGGAGCCAAATACTGGCTCTATGCACGTATTCGCAGTTTGAAATTACGACTTTTTATACCCAACATATGCCAAGTCCTGAAAGTGGCAGTGAGTCACATTTTGCACAAACTCCCCTGCAGTTTTAGAAATATCCCAAATATCCCAATTTCGAGGCTAGAGCCATATTTTGGAACCAAATTCTGGCTCTCTGCACGTATTCGCTGTTTGAAATTACGACTTTTTATACCCAACATATGCCAAGTACTGAAAGCAGCAGTAATTCACATTTTGCACAAACTCCCCTGCAGTTTTCAAAAAATCCCAAATATCCCAATTTCGAGGCCTGAGCTATATTTTGGAGCAAAATTCAGGCTCTCTGCACGTATTCGCAGTTTGAAATTACGACTTTTTATGCCCAACATATGCCAAGTACTGAATGCGGCGTTTGGCTACATTTGTCCCAAACCTTCCTGCAGTTTTCAAAATATCCCAAATATTCCAATTTTGAGGCCTGAACCATATTTTGGAGCCAAATTCTGGCTCTCTGCTCGTATTCGCAGTTTGAAATTACGACTTTTTATACCCAACATATGCCAAGTACTGGATGCGGCGTTTGGTTACATTTGTCCCAAACCTCCCAGCAGTTTTCAAAATATCACAAACATCCCAATATCTAGGCCTGAGCCATATTTTGGAGCCAAATTCTGGCTCTCTGCACGTTTTCGCAGTTTGATATTACGATTTTTTATACCCAACATACGCCAAGTACTGAAAGCGCAGTGAGTCACATTTCGCACAAACTCCCCTGCAGTTTTCAAAATATCCCAAACTTCCCAATTACGAGGCCTGAGCCATATTTTGGAGCCAAATTTTGGCGCTCTGCACGTATTCGCAGTTTGAAATTACGTCTATTTATACCCAACATATGCCAAGTCCTGAAAGCGGCAGTGAGTCACATTTTGCACAAACTCCCCTGCAGTTTTCAAAATATCCCATATATCCCAATTTTGATGCCTGAGCCATATTTTGGAGTCAAATTCATGCTCTATGCGCGTATTCGCCGTTTGAAATTGCGACTTTTTTATACCCAACATATGCCAAGTACTGAAAGCAGCGTTTGGTCACCTTTGTCCCAATCCCCCCTGCAGTTTTCAAAATATCCCAAACATCAAAATTTCGACGCCTAAGCCATATTTTGGAGCCAAATTCTGACTCTCTGCACGTATTCGCAGTTGGAAATTACGACTTATTTTATTCCCAACAAAAACAAAGTACTAAAAGCGGCATTTGGTCACATTTGTCCCAAACCTCCCAGCAGTTTTCAAAATATCCCAAACATCCCAATTTCGAGGCCAGAGCCATATTTTGGAGCCAAATACTGGCTCTATGCACGTATTCGCAGTTTGAAATTACGACTTTTTATACCCAACATATGCCAAGTCCTGAAAGTGGCAGTGAGTCACATTTTGCACAAACTCCCCTGCAGTTTTAGAAATATCCCAAATATCCCAATTTCGAGGCTAGAGCCATATTTTGGAACCAAATTCTGGCTCTCTGCACGTATTCGCTGTTTGAAATTACGACTTTTTATACCCAACATATGCCAAGTACTGAAAGCAGCAGTAATTCACATTTTGCACAAACTCCCCTGCAGTTTTCAAAAAATCCCAAATATCCCAATTTCGAGGCCTGAGCTATATTTTGGAGCAAAATTCAGGCTCTCTGCACGTATTCGCAGTTTGAAATTACGACTTTTTATGCCCAACATATGCCAAGTACTGAATGCGGCGTTTGGCTACATTTGTCCCAAACCTTCCTGCAGTTTTCAAAATATCCCAAATATTCAAATTTTGAGGCCTGAACCATATTTTGGAGCCAAATTCTGGCTCTCTGCTCGTATTCGCAGTTTGAAATTACGACTTTTTATACCCAACATATGCCAAGTACTGAATGCGGCGTTTGGTTACATTTGTCCCAAACCTCCCAGCAGTTTTCAAAATATCACTAACATCCCAATATCTAGGCCTGAGCCATATTTTGGAGCCAAATTCTGGCTCTCTGCACGTTTTCGCAGTTTGATATTGCGATTTTTTATACCCAACATACGCCAAGTACTGAAAGCGCAGTGAGTCACATTTTGCACAAACTCCCCTGCAGTTTTCAAAATATCCCAAACTTCCCAATTACGAGGCCTGAGCCATATTTTGGAGCCAAATTCTGGCGCTCTGCACGTATTCGCAGTTTGAAATTACGTCTTTTTATACCCAACATATGCCAAGTCCTGAAAGCGGCAGTGAGTCACATTTTGCACAAACTCCCCTGCAGTTTTCAAAACATCCCATATATCCCAATTTTGATGCCTGAGCCATATTTTGGAGTCAAATTCATGCTCTATGCGCGTATTCGCCGTTTGAAATTGCGACTTTTTTATTCCCAACATATGCCAAGTACTGAAAGCAGCGTTTGGTCACATTTGTCCCAATCCCCCCTGCAGTTTTCAAAATATCCCAAACATCCAAATTTCGATGCCTAAGCCATATTTTGGAGCCAAATTCTGACTCTCTGCACGTATTCGCAGTTTGAAATTACGACTTTTTTATACCCAACAAAAACAAAGTACTAAAAGCGGCATTTGGTCACATTTCTCCCAAACCTCCCAGCAGTTTTCAAAATATCCAAAACATCCCAATTTCGAGGCCAGAGCCATATTTTGGAGCCAAATACTGGCTCTATGCACGTATTCGCAGTTTGAAATTACGACTTTTTATACCCAACATATGCCAAGTCCTGAAAGTGGCAGTGAGTCACATTTTGCACAAACTCCCCTGCAGTTTTCGAAATATCCCAAATATCACAATTTCGAGGCTAGAGCCATATTTTGGAACCAAATTCTGGCTCTCTGCACGTATTCGCTGTTTGAAATTACGACTTTTTATACCCAACATATGCCAAGTACTGAAAGCAGCAGTAATTCACATTTTGCATAAACTCCCCTGCAGTTTTCAAAAAATTCCAAATATCCCAATTTCGAGGCCTGAGCTATATTTTGGAGCAAAATTCAGGCTCTCTTCACGTATTCGCAGTTTGAAATTACGACTTTTTATGCCCAACATATGCCAAGTACTGAATGCGGCGTTTGGCTACATTTGTCCCAAACCTTCCTGCAGTTTTCAAAATATCCCAAATATTCCAATTTTGAGGCCTAAACCATATTTTGGAGCCAAATTCTGGCTCTCTGCTCGTATTCGCAGTTTGAAATAACGACTTTTTATACCCAACATATGCCAAGTACTGAATGCGGCGTTTGGTTACATTTGTCCCAAACCTCCCTGCAGTTTTCGAAATATCCCAAACATTCCCATATCGAGGCCTGAGCCATATTTTGGAGCCAAATTCTGGCTCTCTGCACGTATTCGCAGTTTGAATTTACGACTTTTTTTACCCAACATATGCCAAGTACTGAAAGCGGCAATGAGTCGCATTTTGCACAAACTCCCCTGCAGTTTTTAAAATATCCCAAACATCCAAATTTCGAGGCCTGAGCCATATTTTGGAGCCAAAGTCTGGCTCTCTGCACGTATTCGCAGTTTGATATTACGACTTTTTATACCCAACATATGCCAAGTACTGAAAGCGGCAGTGAGTCACATTTTGCACAAACTCCGATGCACTTTTCAAAATATCCCAAACATCCCAATTTCGAGGCCTAAGTCATATATTGGAGCCAAATTAATGCTCTCTGCACGTATTCGCAGTTTGAAATTACGACTTCTTTATACCCAACATATGCGAAGTACTGAAAGCGGCGTTCGGTCACATTTGTCCCAAACCTCTATGCTGTTTTCAAAATATCCCAAACATCCCAATTTCAAGGCCTAAGCCATGTTTTGGAGCCAAATTCTGGCTCTATGCACATATTCGCAGTTTGAAATTACGACTTTTTATACCCAACATATGCCAAGTCCTGAAAGCGGCAGTGAGTCACATTTTGCACAAACTCCCCTGCAGTTTTCAAAATATCCCATATATCCCAATTTTGAGGCCTGAACCATATTTTGGAGTCAAATTCATGCTCTATGCGCGTATTCGCCGTTTGAAATTGCGACTTTTTTATACCCAACATATGCCAAGTACTGAAAGCAGCGTTTGGTCACATTTGTCCCAATCTCCCCTGCAGTTTTCAAAATATCCCAAACATCCAAATTTCGACGCCTAAGCCATATTTTGGAGCCAAATTCTGACTCTCTGCACGTATTCGCAGTTGTAAATTACGACTTATTTTATACCCAACAAAAACAAAGTACTAAAAGCGGCATTTGGTCACATTTGTCCCAAACCTCCCAGCAGTTTTCAAAATATCCCAAACATCCCAATTTCGAGGCCAGAGCCATATTTTTGAGCCAAATACTGGCTCTATGCACGTATTCGCAGTTTGAAATTACGACTTTTTATACCCAACATATGCCAAGCCCTGAAAGTGGCAGTGAGTCACATTTTGCACAAACTCCCCTGCAGTTTTCGAAATATCCCAAATATCCCAATTTCGAGGCTAGAGCCATATTTTGGAACCAAATTCTGGCTCTCTGCACGTATTCGCTGTTTGAAATTACGACTTTTTATACCCAACATATGCCAAGTACTGAAAGCAGCAGTAATTCACATTTTGCACAAACTCCCCTGCAGTTTTCAAAAAATCCCAAATATCCCAATTTCGAGGCCTGAGCTATATTTTGGAGCAAAATTCAGGCTCTCTGCACGTATTCGCAGTTTGAAATTACGACTTTTTATGCCCAACATATGCCAAGTACTGAATGCGGCGTTTGGCTACATTTGTCCCAAACCTTCCTGCAGTTTTCAAAATATCCCAAATATTCCAATTTTGAGGCCTGAACCATATTTTGGAGCCAAATTCTGGCTCTCTGCTCGTATTCGCAGTTTGAAATTACGACTTTTTATACCCAACATATGCCAAGTACTGAGTGCGGTGTTTGGTTACATTTGTCCCAAACCTCCCTGCAGTTTTCGAAATATCCCAAACATTCCAATATCGAGGCCTGAGCCATATTTTGGAGCCAAATTCTGGCTCTCTGCACGTATTCGCAGTTTGAATTTACGACTTTTTATACCCAACATATGCCAAGTACTGAAAGCGGCAATGAGTCGCATTTTGCACAAACTCCCCTGCAGTTTTTAAAATATCCCAAACATCCAAATTTCGAGGCCTGAGCCATATTTTGGAGCCAAATTCTGGCTCTCTGCACGTATTCGCAGTTTGATATTACGACTTTTTATACCCAACAAATGCCAAGTACTGAAAGCGGCAGTGAGTCACATTTTGCACAAACTCCGATGCACTTTTCAAAATATCCCAAACATCCCAATTTCGAGGCCTAAGCCATATATTGGAGCCAAATTCTTGCTCTCTGCACGTATTCGCAGTTTGAAATTACGACTTTTTTATACCCAACATATGCGAAGTACTGAAAGCGGCGTTCGGTCACATTTGTCCCAAACCTCTATGCTGTTTTCAAAATATCCCAAACATCCCAATTTCAAGGCCTAAGCCATGTTTTGGAGCCAAATTCTGGCTCTATGCACATATTCTCTGTTTGAAATTACGACTTTTTATACCCAACATATGCCAAGTACTGAAAGCGGCAGTGAGTCACATTTTGCACAAACTCCCCTCCAGTTTTCAAAATATACTAAATATCCCAATTTCGAGGCCTGAGCCATATTTTGGAGCCAAATTCTGACTCTCTGCACGTATTCGCAGTTTGAAATTATGACTTTTTAATACCCAACATATACAAAGTACTGAAAGCGTCGTTTGGTCACATTTGTCCCAAACCTCCCAGCAGTTTTCAAAATATCACAAACATCCCAATATCTAGGCCTGAGCCATATTTTGGAGCCAAATTCTGGCACTCTGCACGTTTTCGCAGTTTGATATTACGATTTTTTATACCCAACATACGCCAAGTACTGAAAGCGCAGTGAGTCACATTTCGCACAAACTCCCCTGCAGTTTTCAAAATATCCCAAACTTCCCAATTACGAGGCCTGAGCCATATTTTGGAGCCAAATTTTGGCGCTCTGCACGTATTCGCAGTTTGAAATTACGTCTATTTATACCCAACATATGCCAAGTCCTGAAAGCGGCAGTGAGTCACATTTTGCACAAACTCCCCTGCAGTTTTCAAAATATCCCATATATCCCAATTTTGATGCCTGAGCCATATTTTGGAGTCAAATTCATGCTCTATGCGCGTATTCGCCGTTTGAAATTGCGACTTTTTTATACCCAACATATGCCAAGTACTGAAAGCAGCGTTTGGTCACCTTTGTCCCAATCCCCCCTGCAGTTTTCAAAATATCCCAAACATCAAAATTTCGACGCCTAAGCCATATTTTGGAGCCAAATTCTGACTCTCTGCACGTATTCGCAGTTGGAAATTACGACTTATTTTATTCCCAACAAAAACAAAGTACTAAAAGCGGCATTTGGTCACATTTGTCCCAAACCTCCCAGCAGTTTTCAAAATATCCCAAACATCCCAATTTCGAGGCCAGAGCCATATTTTGGAGCCAAATACTGGCTCTATGCACGTATTCGCAGTTTGAAATTACGACTTTTTATACCCAACATATGCCAAGTCCTGAAAGTGGCAGTGAGTCACATTTTGCACAAACTCCCCTGCAGTTTTAGAAATATCCCAAATATCCCAATTTCGAGGCTAGAGCCATATTTTGGAACCAAATTCTGGCTCTCTGCACGTATTCGCTGTTTGAAATTACGACTTTTTATACCCAACATATGCCAAGTACTGAAAGCAGCAGTAATTCACATTTTGCACAAACTCCCCTGCAGTTTTCAAAAAATCCCAAATATCCCAATTTCGAGGCCTGAGCTATATTTTGGAGCAAAATTCAGGCTCTCTGCACGTATTCGCAGTTTGAAATTACGACTTTTTATGCCCAACATATGCCAAGTACTGAATGCGGCGTTTGGCTACATTTGTCCCAAACCTTCCTGCAGTTTTCAAAATATCCCAAATATTCAAATTTTGAGGCCTGAACCATATTTTGGAGCCAAATTCTGGCTCTCTGCTCGTATTCGCAGTTTGAAATTACGACTTTTTATACCCAACATATGCCAAGTACTGAATGCGGCGTTTGGTTACATTTGTCCCAAACCTCCCAGCAGTTTTCAAAATATCACTAACATCCCAATATCTAGGCCTGAGCCATATTTTGGAGCCAAATTCTGGCTCTCTGCACGTTTTCGCAGTTTGATATTGCGATTTTTTATACCCAACATACGCCAAGTACTGAAAGCGCAGTGAGTCACATTTTGCACAAACTCCCCTGCAGTTTTCAAAATATCCCAAACTTCCCAATTACGAGGCCTGAGCCATATTTTGGAGCCAAATTCTGGCGCTCTGCACGTATTCGCAGTTTGAAATTACGTCTTTTTATACCCAACATATGCCAAGTCCTGAAAGCGGCAGTGAGTCACATTTTGCACAAACTCCCCTGCAGTTTTCAAAACATCCCATATATCCCAATTTTGATGCCTGAGCCATATTTTGGAGTCAAATTCATGCTCTATGCGCGTATTCGCCGTTTGAAATTGCGACTTTTTTATTCCCAACATATGCCAAGTACTGAAAGCAGCGTTTGGTCACATTTGTCCCAATCCCCCCTGCAGTTTTCAAAATATCCCAAACATCCAAATTTCGATGCCTAAGCCATATTTTGGAGCCAAATTCTGACTCTCTGCACGTATTCGCAGTTTGAAATTACGACTTTTTTATACCCAACAAAAACAAAGTACTAAAAGCGGCATTTGGTCACATTTCTCCCAAACCTCCCAGCAGTTTTCAAAATATCCAAAACATCCCAATTTCGAGGCCAGAGCCATATTTTGGAGCCAAATACTGGCTCTATGCACGTATTCGCAGTTTGAAATTACGACTTTTTATACCCAACATATGCCAAGTCCTGAAAGTGGCAGTGAGTCACATTTTGCACAAACTCCCCTGCAGTTTTCGAAATATCCCAAATATCCCAATTTCGAGGCTAGAGCCATATTTTGGAACCAAATTCTGGCTCTCTGCACGTATTCGCTGTTTGAAATTACGACTTTTTATACCCAACATATGCCAAGTACTGAAAGCAGCAGTAATTCACATTTTGCATAAACTCCCCTGCAGTTTTCAAAAAATTCCAAATATCCCAATTTCGAGGCCTGAGCTATATTTTGGAGCAAAATTCAGGCTCTCTTCACGTATTCGCAGTTTGAAATTACGACTTTTTATGCCCAACATATGCCAAGTACTGAATGCGGCGTTTGGCTACATTTGTCCCAAACCTTCCTGCAGTTTTCAAAATATCCCAAATATTCCAATTTTGAGGCCTAAACCATATTTTGGAGCCAAATTCTGGCTCTCTGCTCGTATTCGCAGTTTGAAATAACGACTTTTTATACCCAACATATGCCAAGTACTGAATGCGGCGTTTGGTTACATTTGTCCCAAACCTCCCTGCAGTTTTCGAAATATCCCAAACATTCCAATATCGAGGCCTGAGCCATATTTTGGAGCCAAATTCTGGCTCTCTGCACGTATTCGCAGTTTGAATTTACGACTTTTTTTACCCAACATATGCCAAGTACTGAAAGCGGCAATGAGTCGCATTTTGCACAAACTCCCCTGCAGTTTTTAAAATATCCCAAACATCCAAATTTCGAGGCCTGAGCCATATTTTGGAGCCAAAGTCTGGCTCTCTGCACGTATTCGCAGTTTGATATTACGACTTTTTATACCCAACATATGCCAAGTACTGAAAGCGGCAGTGAGTCACATTTTGCACAAACTCCGATGCACTTTTCAAAATATCCCAAACATCCCAATTTCGAGGCCTAAGCCATATATTGGAGCCAAATTAATGCTCTCTGCACGTATTCGCAGTTTGAAATTACGACTTCTTTATACCCAACATATGCGAAGTACTGAAAGCGGCGTTCGGTCACATTTGTCCCAAACCTCTATGCTGTTTTCAAAATATCCCAAACATCCTAATTTCAAGGCCTAAGCCATGTTTTGGAGCCAAATTCTGGCTCTATGCACATATTCGCAGTTTGAAATTACGACTTTTTATACCCAACATATGCCAAGTCCTGAAAGCGGCAGTGAGTCACATTTTGCACAAACTCCCCTGCAGTTTTCAAAATATCCCATATATCCCAATTTTGAGGCCTGAACCATATTTTGGAGTCAAATTCATGCTCTATGCGCGTATTCGCCGTTTGAAATTGCGACTTTTTTATACCCAACATATGCCAAGTACTGAAAGCAGCGTTTGGTCACATTTGTCCCAATCTCCCCTGCAGTTTTCAAAATATCCCAAACATCCAAATTTCGACGCCTAAGCCATATTTTGGAGCCAAATTCTGACTCTCTGCACGTATTCGCAGTTGTAAATTACGACTTATTTTATACCCAACAAAAACAAAGTACTAAAAGCGGCATTTGGTCACATTTGTCCCAAACCTCCCAGCAGTTTTCAAAATATCCCAAACATCCCAATTTCGAGGCCAGAGCCATATTTTTGAGCCAAATACTGGCTCTATGCACGTATTCGCAGTTTGAAATTACGACTTTTTATACCCAACATATGCCAAGCCCTGAAAGTGGCAGTGAGTCACATTTTGCACAAACTCCCCTGCAGTTTTCGAAATATCCCAAATATCCCAATTTCGAGGCTAGAGCCATATTTTGGAACCAAATTCTGGCTCTCTGCACGTATTCGCTGTTTGAAATTACGACTTTTTATACCCAACATATGCCAAGTACTGAAAGCAGCAGTAATTCACATTTTGCACAAACTCCCCTGCAGTTTTCAAAAAATCCCAAATATCCCAATTTCGAGGCCTGAGCTATATTTTGGAGCAAAATTCAGGCTCTCTGCACGTATTCGCAGTTTGAAATTACGACTTTTTATGCCCAACATATGCCAAGTACTGAATGCGGCGTTTGGCTACATTTGTCCCAAACCTTCCTGCAGTTTTCAAAATATCCCAAATATTCAAATTTTGAGGCCTGAACCATATTTTGGAGCCAAATTCTGGCTCTCTGCTCGTATTCGCAGTTTGAAATTACGACTTTTTATACCCAACATATGCCAAGTACTGAATGCGGCGTTTGGTTACATTTGTCCCAAACCTCCCAGCAGTTTTCAAAATATCACTAACATCCCAATATCTAGGCCTGAGCCATATTTTGGAGCCAAATTCTGGCTCTCTGCACGTTTTCGCAGTTTGATATTGCGATTTTTTATACCCAACATACGCCAAGTACTGAAAGCGCAGTGAGTCACATTTTGCACAAACTCCCCTGCAGTTTTCAAAATATCCCAAACTTCCCAATTACGAGGCCTGAGCCATATTTTGGAGCCAAATTCTGGCGCTCTGCACGTATTCGCAGTTTGAAATTACGTCTTTTTATACCCAACATATGCCAAGTCCTGAAAGCGGCAGTGAGTCACATTTTGCACAAACTCCCCTGCAGTTTTCAAAACATCCCATATATCCCAATTTTGATGCCTGAGCCATATTTTGGAGTCAAATTCATGCTCTATGCGCGTATTCGCCGTTTGAAATTGCGACTTTTTTATTCCCAACATATGCCAAGTACTGAAAGCAGCGTTTGGTCACATTTGTCCCAATCCCCCCTGCAGTTTTCAAAATATCCCAAACATCCAAATTTCGATGCCTAAGCCATATTTTGGAGCCAAATTCTGACTCTCTGCACGTATTCGCAGTTTTAAATTACGACTTTTTTATACCCAACAAAAACAAAGTACTAAAAGCGGCATTTGGTCACATTTCTCCCAAACCTCCCAGCAGTTTTCAAAATATCCAAAACATCCCAATTTCGAGGCCAGAGCCATATTTTGGAGCCAAATACTGGCTCTATGCACGTATTCGCAGTTTGAAATTACGACTTTTTATACCCAACATATGCCAAGTCCTGAAAGTGGCAGTGAGTCACATTTTGCACAAACTCCCCTGCAGTTTTCGAAATATCCCAAATATCCCAATTTCGAGGCTAGAGCCATATTTTGGAACCAAATTCTGGCTCTCTGCACGTATTCGCTGTTTGAAATTACGACTTTTTATACCCAACATATGCCAAGTACTGAAAGCAGCAGTAATTCACATTTTGCATAAACTCCCCTGCAGTTTTCAAAAAATTCCAAATATCCCAATTTCGAGGCCTGAGCTATATTTTGGAGCAAAATTCAGGCTCTCTTCACGTATTCGCAGTTTGAAATTACGACTTTTTATGCCCAACATATGCCAAGTACTGAAAGCGGCGTTTGGCTACATTTGTCCCAAACCTTCCTGCAGTTTTCAAAATATCCCAAATATTCCAATTTTGAGGCCTAAACCATATTTTGGAGCCAAATTCTGGCTCTCTGCTCGTATTCGCAGTTTGAAATAACGACTTTTTATACCCAACATATGCCAAGTACTGAATGCGGCGTTTGGTTACATTTGTCCCAAACCTCCCTGCAGTTTTCGAAATATCCCAAACATTCCAATATCGAGGCCTGAGCCATATTTTGGAGCCAAATTCTGGCTCTCTGCACGTATTCGCAGTTTGAATTTACGACTTTTTTTACCCAACATATGCCAAGTACTGAAAGCGGCAATGAGTCGCATTTTGCACAAACTCCCCTGCAGTTTTTAAAATATCCCAAACATCCAAATTTCGAGGCCTGAGCCATATTTTGGAGCCAAAGTCTGGCTCTCTGCACGTATTCGCAGTTTGATATTACGACTTTTTATACCCAACATATGCCAAGTACTGAAAGCGGCAGTGAGACACATTTTGCACAAACTCCGATGCACTTTTCAAAATATCCCAAACATCCCAATTTCGAGGCCTAAGCCATATATTGGAGCCAAATTAATGCTCTCTGCACGTATTCGCAGTTTGAAATTACGACTTCTTTATACCCAACATATGCGAAGTACTGAAAGCGGCGTTCGGTCACATTTGTCCCAAACCTCTATGCTGTTTTCAAAATATCCCAAACATCCTAATTTCAAGGCCTAAGCCATGTTTTGGAGCCAAATTCTGGCTCTATGCACATATTCGCAGTTTGAAATTACGACTTTTTATACCCAACATATGCCAAGTCCTGAAAGCGGCAGTGAGTCACATTTTGCACAAACTCCCCTGCAGTTTTCAAAATATCCCATATATCCCAATTTTGAGGCCTGAACCATATTTTGGAGTCAAATTCATGCTCTATGCGCGTATTCGCCGTTTGAAATTGCGACTTTTTTATACCCAACATATGCCAAGTACTGAAAGCAGCGTTTGGTCACATTTGTCCCAATCTCCCCTGCAGTTTTCAAAATATCCCAAACATCCAAATTTCGACGCCTAAGCCATATTTTGGAGCCAAATTCTGACTCTCTGCACGTATTCGCAGTTGTAAATTACGACTTATTTTATACCCAACAAAAACAAAGTACTAAAAGCGGCATTTGGTCACATTTGTCCCAAACCTCCCAGCAGTTTTCAAAATATCCCAAACATCCCAATTTCGAGGCCAGAGCCATATTTTTGAGCCAAATACTGGCTCTATGCACGTATTCGCAGTTTGAAATTACGACTTTTTATACCCAACATATGCCAAGCCCTGAAAGTGGCAGTGAGTCACATTTTGCACAAACTCCCCTGCAGTTTTCGAAATATCCCAAATATCCCAATTTCGAGGCTAGAGCCATATTTTGGAACCAAATTCTGGCTCTCTGCACGTATTCGCTGTTTGAAATTACGACTTTTTATACCCAACATATGCCAAGTACTGAAAGCAGCAGTAATTCACATTTTGCACAAACTCCCCTGCAGTTTTCAAAAAATCCCAAATATCCCAATTTCGAGGCCTGAGCTATATTTTGGAGCAAAATTCAGGCTCTCTGCACGTATTCGCAGTTTGAAATTACGACTTTTTATGCCCAACATATGCCAAGTACTGAATGCGGCGTTTGGCTACATTTGTCCCAAACCTTTCTGCAGTTTTCAAAATATCCCAAATATTCAAATTTTGAGGCCTGAACCATATTTTGGAGCCAAATTCTGGCTCTCTGCTCGTATTCGCAGTTTGAAATTACGACTTTTTATACCCAACATATGCCAAGTACTGAATGCGGCGTTTGGTTACATTTGTCCCAAACCTCCCAGCAGTTTTCAAAATATCACTAACATCCCAATATCTAGGCCTGAGCCATATTTTGGAGCCAAATTCTGGCTCTCTGCACGTTTTCGCAGTTTGATATTGCGATTTTTTATACCCAACATACGCCAAGTACTGAAAGCGCAGTGAGTCACATTTTGCACAAACTCCCCTGCAGTTTTCAAAATATCCCAAACTTCCCAATTACGAGGCCTGAGCCATATTTTGGAGCCAAATTCTGGCGCTCTGCACGTATTCGCAGTTTGAAATTACGTCTTTTTATACCCAACATATGCCAAGTCCTGAAAGCGGCAGTGAGTCACATTTTGCACAAACTCCCCTGCAGTTTTCAAAACATCCCATATATCCCAATTTTGATGCCTGAGCCATATTTTGGAGTCAAATTCATGCTCTATGCGCGTATTCGCCGTTTGAAATTGCGACTTTTTTATTCCCAACATATGCCAAGTACTGAAAGCAGCGTTTGGTCACATTTGTCCCAATCCCCCCTGCAGTTTTCAAAATATCCCAAACATCCAAATTTCGATGCCTAAGCCATATTTTGGAGCCAAATTCTGACTCTCTGCACGTATTCGCAGTTTGAAATTACGACTTTTTTATACCCAACAAAAACAAAGTACTAAAAGCGGCATTTGGTCACATTTCTCCCAAACCTCCCAGCAGTTTTCAAAATATCCAAAACATCCCAATTTCGAGGCCAGAGCCATATTTTGGAGCCAAATACTGGCTCTATGCACGTATTCGCAGTTTGAAATTACGACTTTTTATACCCAACATATGCCAAGTCCTGAAAGTGGCAGTGAGTCACATTTTGCACAAACTCCCCTGCAGTTTTCGAAATATCCCAAATATCCCAATTTCGAGGCTAGAGCCATATTTTGGAACCAAATTCTGGCTCTCTGCACGTATTCGCTGTTTGAAATTACGACTTTTTATACCCAACATATGCCAAGTACTGAAAGCAGCAGTAATTCACATTTTGCATAAACTCCCCTGCAGTTTTCAAAAAATTCCAAATATCCCAATTTCGAGGCCTGAGCTATATTTTGGAGCAAAATTCAGGCTCTCTTCACGTATTCGCAGTTTGAAATTACGACTTTTTATGCCCAACATATGCCAAGTACTGAATGCGGCGTTTGGCTACATTTGTCCCAAACCTTCCTGCAGTTTTCAAAATATCCCAAATATTCCAATTTTGAGGCCTAAACCATATTTTGGAGCCAAATTCTGGCTCTCTGCTCGTATTCGCAGTTTGAAATAACGACTTTTTATACCCAACATATGCCAAGTACTGAATGCGGCGTTTGGTTACATTTGTCCCAAACCTCCCTGCAGTTTTCGAAATATCCCAAACATTCCAATATCGAGGCCTGAGCCATATTTTGGAGCCAAATTCTGGCTCTCTGCACGTATTCGCAGTTTGAATTTACGACTTTTTTTACCCAACATATGCCAAGTACTGAAAGCGGCAATGAGTCGCATTTTGCACAAACTCCCCTGCAGTTTTTAAAATATCCCAAACATCCAAATTTCGAGGCCTGAGCCATATTTTGGAGCCAAAGTCTGGCTCTCTGCACGTATTCGCAGTTTGATATTACGACTTTTTATACCCAACATATGCCAAGTACTGAAAGCGGCAGTGAGTCACATTTTGCACAAACTCCGATGCACTTTTCAAAATATCCCAAACATCCCAATTTCGAGGCCTAAGCCATATATTGGAGCCAAATTAATGCTCTCTGCACGTATTCGCAGTTTGAAATTACGACTTCTTTATACCCAACATATGCGAAGTACTGAAAGCGGCGTTCGGTCACATTTGTCCCAAACCTCTATGCTGTTTTCAAAATATCCCAAACATCCCAATTTCAAGGCCTAAGCCATGTTTTGGAGCCAAATTCTGGCTCTATGCACATATTCGCAGTTTGAAATTACGACTTTTTATACCCAACATATGCCAAGTCCTGAAAGCGGCAGTGAGTCACATTTTGCACAAACTCCCCTGCAGTTTTCAAAATATCCCATATATCCCAATTTTGAGGCCTGAACCATATTTTGGAGTCAAATTCATGCTCTATGCGCGTATTCGCCGTTTGAAATTGCGACTTTTTTATACCCAACATATGCCAAGTACTGAAAGCAGCGTTTGGTCACATTTGTCCCAATCTCCCCTGCAGTTTTCAAAATATCCCAAACATCCAAATTTCGACGCCTAAGCCATATTTTGGAGCCAAATTCTGACTCTCTGCACGTATTCGCAGTTGTAAATTACGACTTATTTTATAC
Source organism: Procambarus clarkii (assembly GCF_040958095.1). Classification (NCBI taxonomy): domain Eukaryota; kingdom Metazoa; phylum Arthropoda; class Malacostraca; order Decapoda; family Cambaridae; genus Procambarus; species Procambarus clarkii. The sequence goes on along the minus strand of NW_027189205.1, from coordinate 513,286 downwards.
CCAACAAAAACAAAGTACTAAAAGCGGCATTTGGTCACATTTGTCCCAAACCTCCCAGCAGTTTTCAAAATATCCCAAACATCCCAATTTCGAGGCCAGAGCCATATTTTTGAGCCAAATACTGGCTCTATGCACGTATTCGCAGTTTGAAATTACGACTTTTTATACCCAACATATGCCAAGCCCTGAAAGTGGCAGTGAGTCACATTTTGCACAAACTCCCCTGCAGTTTTCGAAATATCCCAAATATCCCAATTTCGAGGCTAGAGCCATATTTTGGAACCAAATTCTGGCTCTCTGCACGTATTCGCTGTTTGAAATTACGACTTTTTATACCCAACATATGCCAAGTACTGAAAGCAGCAGTAATTCACATTTTGCACAAACTCCCCTGCAGTTTTCAAAAAATCCCAAATATCCCAATTTCGAGGCCTGAGCTATATTTTGGAGCAAAATTCAGGCTCTCTGCACGTATTCGCAGTTTGAAATTACGACTTTTTATGCCCAACATATGCCAAGTACTGAATGCGGCGTTTGGCTACATTTGTCCCAAACCTTCCTGCAGTTTTCAAAATATCCCAAATATTCCAATTTTGAGGCCTGAACCATATTTTGGAGCCAAATTCTGGCTCTCTGCTCGTATTCGCAGTTTGAAATTACGACTTTTTATACCCAACATATGCCAAGTACTGAATGCGGTGTTTGGTTACATTTGTCCCAAACCTCCCTGCAGTTTTCGAAATATCCCAAACATTCCAATATCGAGGCCTGAGCCATATTTTGGAGCCAAATTCTGGCTCTCTGCACGTATTCGCAGTTTGAATTTACGACTTTTTATACGCAACATATGCCAAGTACTGAAAGCGGCAATGAGTCGCATTTTGCACAAACTCCCCTGCAGTTTTTAAAATATCCCAAACATCCAAATTTCGAGGCCTGAGCCATATTTTGGAGCCAAATTCTGGCTCTCTGCACGTATTCGCAGTTTGATATTACGACTTTTTATACCCAACATATGCCAAGTACTGAAAGCGGCAGTGAGTCACATTTTGCACAAACTCCGATGCACTTTTCAAAATATCCCAAACATCCCAATTTCGAGGCCTAAGCCATATATTGGAGCCAAATTCTTGCTCTCTGCACGTATTCGCAGTTTGAAATTACGACTTTTTTATACCCAACATATGCGAAGTACTGAAAGCGGCGTTCGGTCACATTTGTCCCAAACCTCTATGCTGTTTTCAAAATATCCCAAACATCCCAATTTCAAGGCCTAAGCCATGTTTTGGAGCCAAATTCTGGCTCTATGCACATATTCTCTGTTTGAAATTACGACTTTTTATACCCAACATATGCCAAGTACTGAAAGCGGCAGTGAGTCACATTTTGCACAAACTCCCCTCCAGTTTTCAAAATATACTAAATATCCCAATTTCGAGGCCTGAGCCATATTTTGGAGCCAAATTCTGACTCTCTGCACGTATTCGCAGTTTGAAATTATGACTTTTTAATACCCAACATATACAAAGTACTGAAAGCGGCGTTTGGTCACATTTGTCCCAAACCTCCCAGCAGTTTTCAAAATATCACAAACATCCCAATATCTAGGCCTGAGCCATATTTTGGAGCCAAATTCTGGCTCTCTGCACGTTTTCGCAGTTTGATATTACGATTTTTTATACCCAACATATGCCAAGTACTGAAAGCGCAGTGAGTCACATTTTGCACAAACTCCCCTGCAGTTTTCAAAATATCCCAAACTTCCCAATTACGAGGCCTGAGCCATATTTTGGAGCCAAATTCTGGCGCTCTGCACGTATTCGCAGTTTGAAATTACGTCTTTTTATACCCAACATATGCCAAGTCCTGAAAGCGGCAGTGAGTCACATTTTGCACAAACTCCCCTGCAGTTTTCAAAATATCCCATATATCCCAATTTTGATGCCTGAGCCATATTTTGGAGTCAAAATCATGCTCTAGGCGCGTATTCGAGGTTTGAAATTGCGACTTTTTTATACCCAACATATGCCAAGTACTGAAAGCAGCGTTTGGTCACATTTGTCCCAATCCCCCCTGCAGTTTTCAAAATATCCCAAACATCCAAATTTCGACGCCTAAGCCATATTTTGGAGCCAAATTCTGACTCTCTGCACGTATTCGCAGTTTGAAATTACGACTTTTTCATACCCAACAAAAACAAAGTACTTAAAGCGGCATTTGGTCACATTTCTCCCAAACCTCCCAGCAGTTTTCAAAATATCCAAAACATCCCAATTTCGAGGCCAGAGCCATATTTTGGAGCCAAATACTGGCTCTATGCACGTATTCGCAGTTTGAAATTACGACTTTTTATACCCAACATATGCCAAGTCCTGAAAGTGGCAGTGAGTCACATTTTGCACAAACTCCCCTGCAGTTTTCAACAAATCCCAAATATCCCAATTTCGAGGCTAGAGCCATATTTTGGAACCAAATTCTGGCTCTCTGCACGTATTCGCTGTTTGAAATTACGACTTTTTATACCCAACATATGCCATGTACTGAAAGCGGCAATAATTCACATTTTGCACAAACTCCCCTGCAGTTTTCAACAAATCCCAAATATCCCAATTTCGAGGCCTTAGCTATATTTTGGAGCAAAATTCAGGCTCTCTGCACGTATTCGCAGTTTGAAATTACGACTTTTTATGCCCAACATATGCCAAGTACTGAATGCGGCGTTTGGCTACATTTGTCCCAAACCTTCCTGCAGTTTTCAAAATATCCCAAATATTCCAATTTTGAGGCCTAAACCATATTTTGGAGCCAAATTCTGGCTCTCTGCTCGTATTCGCAGTTTGAAATTACGACTTTTTATACCCAACATATGCCAAGTACTGAATGCGGCGTTTGGTTACATTTGTCCCAAACCTCCCTGCAGTTTTCGAAATATCCCAAACATTCCAATATCGAGGCCTGAGCCATATTTTGGAGCCAAATTCTGGCTCTCTGCACGTATTCGAAGTTTGAATTTACGACTTTTTTTACCCAACATATGCCAAGTACTGAAAGCGGCAATGAGTCGCATTTTGCACAAACTCCCCTGCAGTTTTTAAAATATCCCAAACATCCAAATTTCGAGGCCTGAGCCATATTTTGGAGCCAAAGTCTGGCTCTCTGCACGTATTCGCAGTTTGATATTACGACTTTTTATACCCAACATATGCCAAGTACTGAAAGCGGCAGTGAGTCACATTTTGCACAAACTCCGATGCACTTTTCAAAATATCCCAAACATCCCAATTTCGAGGCCTAAGCCATATATTGGAGCCTAATTAATGCTCTCTGCACGTATTCGCAGTTTGAAATTACGACTTCTTTATACCCAACATATGCGAAGTACTGAAAGCGGCGTTCGGTCACATTTGTCCCAAACCTCTATGCTGTTTTCAAAATATCCCAAACATCCCAATTTCAAGGCCTAAGCCATGTTTTGGAGCCAAATTCTTGCTCTATGCACATATTCGCAGTTTGAAATTACGACTTTTTATACCCAACATATGCCAAGTCCTGAAAGCGGCAGTGAGTCACATTTTGCACAAACTCCCCTGCAGTTTTCAAAATATCCCATATATCCCAATTTTGAGGCCTGAGCCATATTTTGGAGTCAAATTCATGCTCTATGCGCGTATTCGCCGTTTGAAATTGCGACTTTTTTATACCCAACATATGCCAAGTACTGAAAGCAGCGTTTGGTCACATTTGTCCCAATCCCCCCTGCAGTTTTCAAAATATCCCAAACATCCAAATTTCGACGCCTAAGCCATATTTTGGAGCCAAATTCTGACTCTCTGCACGTATTCGCAGTTTGAAATTACGACTTATTTTATACCCAACAAAAAGAAAGTACTAAAAGCGGCATTTGGTCATTTTTGTCCCAAACCTCCCAGCAGTTTTCAAAATATCCCAAACATCCCAATTTCGAGGCCAGAGCCATATTTTGGAGCCAAATACTGGCTCTATGCACGTATTCGCAGTTTGAAATTACGACTTTTTATACCCAACATATGCCAAGCCCTGAAAGTGGCAGTGAGTCACATTTTGCACAAACTCCCCTGCAGTTTTCGAAATATCCCAAATATCCCAATTTCGAGGCTAGAGCCATATTTTGGAACCAAATTCTGGCTCTCTGCACGTATTCGCTGTTTGAAATTACGACTTTTTATACCCAACATATGCCAAGTACTGAAAGCAGCAGTAATTCACATTTTGCACAAACTCCCCTGCAGTTTTCAAAAAATCCCAAATATCCCAATTTCGAGGCCTGAGCTATATTTTGGAGCAAAATTCAGGCTCTCTGCACGTATTCGCAGTTTGAAATTACGACTTTTTATGCCCAACATATGCCAAGTACTGAATGCGGCGTTTGGCTACATTTGTCCCAAACCTTCCTGCAGTTTTCAAAATATCCCAAATATTCCAATTTTGAGGCCTGAACCATATTTTGGAGCCAAATTCTGGCTCTCTGCTCGTATTCGCAGTTTGAAATTACGACTTTTTATACCCAACATATGCCAAGTACTGAATGCGGTGTTTGGTTACATTTGTCCCAAACCTCCCTGCAGTTTTCGAAATATCCCAAACATTCCAATATCGAGGCCTGAGCCATATTTTGGAGCCAAATTCTGGCTCTCTGCACGTATTCGCAGTTTGAATTTACGACTTTTTATACCCAACATATGCCAAGTACTGAAAGCGGCAATGAGTCGCATTTTGCACAAACTCCCCTGCAGTTTTTAAAATATCCCAAACATCCAAATTTCGAGGCCTGAGCCATATTTTGGAGCCAAATTCTGGCTCTCTGCACGTAATCGCAGTTTGATATTACGACTTTTTATACCCAACATATGCCAAGTACTGAAAGCGGCAGTGAGTCACATTTTGCACAAACTCCGATGCACTTTTCAAAATATCCCAAACATCCCAATTTCGAGGCCTAAGCCATATATTGGAGCCAAATTCTTGCTCTCTGCACGTATTCGCAGTTTGAAATTACGACTTTTTTATACCCAACATATGCGAAGTACTGAAAGCGGCGTTCGGTCACATTTGTCCCAAACCTCTATGCTGTTTTCAAAATATCCCAAACATCCCAATTTCAAGGCCTAAGCCATGTTTTGGAGCCAAATTCTGGCTCTATGCACATATTCGCAGTTTGAAATTACGACTTTTTATACCCAACATATGCCAAGTACTGAAAGCGGCAGTGAGTCACATTTTGCACAAACTCCCCTCCAGTTTTCAAAATATACTAAATATCCCAATTTCGAGGCCTGAGCCATATTTTGGAGCCAAATTCTGACTCTCTGCACGTATTCGCAGTTTGAAATTATGACTTTTTAATACCCAACATATACAAAGTACTAAAAGCGGCGTTTGGTCACATTTGTCCCAAACCTCCCAGCAGTTTTCAAAATATCACAAACATCCCAATATCTAGGCCTGAGCCATATTTTGGAGCCAAATTCTGGCTCTCTGCACGTTTTCGCAGTTTGATATTACGATTTTTTATACCCAACATATGCCAAGTACTGAAAGCGCAGTGAGTCACATTTTGCACAAACTCCCCTGCAGTTTTCAAAATATCCCAAACTTCCCAATTACGAGGCCTGAGCCATATTTTGGAGCCAAATTCTGGCGCTCTGCACGTATTCGCAGTTTGAAATTACGTCTTTTTATACCCAACATATGCCAAGTCCTGAAAGCGGCAGTGAGTCACATTTTGCACAAACTCCCCTGCAGTTTTCAAAATATCCCATATATCCCAATTTTGATGCCTGAGCCATATTTTGGAGTCAAAATCATGATCTAGGCGCGTATTCGAGGTTTGAAATTGCGACTTTTTTATACCCAACATATGCCAAGTACTGAAAGCAGCGTTTGGTCACATTTGTCCCAATCCCCCCTGCAGTTTTCAAAATATCCCAAACATCCAAATTTCGACGCCTAAGCCATATTTTGGAACCAAATTCTGACTCTCTGCACGTATTCGCAGTTTGAAATTACGACTTTTTTATACCCAACAAAAACAAAGTACTTAAAGCGGCATTTGGTCACATTTCTCCCAAACCACCCAGCAGTTTTCAAAATATCCAAAACATCCCAATTTCGAGGCCAGAGCCATATTTTGGAGCCAAATACTGGTTCTATGCACGTATTCGCAGTTTGAAATTACGACTTTTTATACCCAACATATGCCAAGTCCTGAAAGTGGCAGTGAGTCACATTTTGCACAAACTCCCAAGCAGTTTTCAACAAATCCCAAATATCCCAATTTCGAGGCTAGAGCCATATTTTGGAACCAAATTCTGGCTCTCTGCACGTATTCGCTGTTTGAAATTACGACTTTTTATAACCAACATATGCCATGTACTGAAAGCGGCAATAATTCACATTTTGCACAAACTCCCCTGCAGTTTTCAACAAATCCCAAATATTCCAATTTCGAGGCCTTAGCTATATTTTGGAGCAAAATTCAGGCTCTCTGCACGTATTCGCAGTTTGAAATTACGACTTTTTATGCCCAACATATGCCAAGTACTGAATGCGGCGTTTGGCTACATTTGTCCCAAACCTTCCTGCAGTTTTCAAAATATCCCAAATATTCCAATTTTGAGGGTGAACCATATTTTGGAGCCAAATTCTGGCTCTCTGCACGTATTCGCAGTTTGAAATTACGACTTTTTATACCCAACATATGCCAAGTACTGAATGCGGTTTTGGTTACATTTGTCCCAAACCTCCCTGCAGTTTTCAAAATATCCCAATCATTCCAATATCGAGGCCTGAGCCATATTTTGGAGCCAAATTCTGGCTCTCTGCACGTATTCGCAGTTTGAATTTGCGACTTTTTATACCCAACATATGCCAAGTACTGAAAGCGGCAATGAGTCGCATTTTGCACAAACTCCCCTGCAGTTTTTAAAATATCCCAAACATTAAAATTTCGAGGCCTGAGCCATATTTTGGAGCCAAATTCTGGCTCTCTGCATGTATTCGCAGTTTGAATTTACGACTTTTTATACCCAACATATGCCAAGTACTGAAAGCGGCAATGAGTCGCATTTTGCACAAACTCCCCTGCAGTTTTTAAAATATCTCAAACATCCCGATATCGAAACCTGAGCCATATTTTGGAGCCAAATTCTGGCTCTCTGCACGTATTCGCAGTTTGAAATTGCGACTTTTTTATACCCAACATATGCAAAGTACTGAAAGCGGCGTTTGGTAACATTTGTCCTAAACCCCCCCTGCAGTTTTCAAAATATCCCAAACATCCAAATTTCGAGGCCTGAGCCATATTTTGGAGCCAAATTCTGGCTCTCTGGACGTATTCGCAGTTTGATATTACGACTTTTTATACCCAACATATGCCAAGTACTGAAAGCGGCAGTAAGTCACATTTTGCACAAACTCTGATGCACTTTTCAAAATATCTCAAACATCCCAATTTCGAGGCCTAAGCCATATATTGGAGCCAAATTCTGGCGCTCTGCACGTATTCGCAGTTTGAAATTACGTCTTTTTATACCCAACATATGCCAAGTCCTGAAAGCGGCAGTGAGTCACATTTTGCACAAACTCCCCTGCAGTTTTCGAAATATCCCAAATATCCCAATTTCGAGGCTAGAGCCATATTTTGGAACCAAATTCTGGCTCTCTGCACGTATTCGCTGTTTGAAATTACGACTTTTTATACCCAACATATGCCAAGTACTGAAAGCGGCAGTAATTCACATTTTGCACAAACTCCCCTGCAGTTTTCAAAATATCCCAAACTTCCCAATTTCGAGGCCAGAGCCATATTTTGGAGCCAAATACTGGCTCTATGCACGTATTCGCAGTTTGAAATTACGACTTTTTATACCCAACATATGCCAAGTACTGAATGCGGCGTTTGGTTACATTTGTCCCAAACCTCCCTGCAGTTTTCAAAAAATCCCAAACATTCCAATATCGAGGCCTGAGCCATATTCTGGAGCCAAATTCTGGCTCTCTGCACGTATTCGCAGTTTGAATTTACGACTTTTTATACCCAACATATGCCAAGTACTGAAAGCGGCAACGAGTCGCATTTTGCACAAACTCCACTGCAGTTTTTAAAATATCCCAAATATCCCAATTTCGAGGCTAGAGCCATATTTTGGAACAAAATTCTGGCTCTCTGCACGTATTCGCAGTTTGAAATTACGACTTTTTTATACCTAACATATGCAAAGTACTGAAAGCGGCGTTTGGTCACATTTGTCCCAAACCTCCCTGCAGTTTTCAAAGTATCTCAAACATCCCAATATCGAAACCTGAGCCATATTTTGGAGCCAAATTCTGGCTCTCTGCACGTATTCGCAGTTTGAAATTGCGACTTTTTTATACCCAACATATGCAAAGTACTGAAAGCGGCGTTTGGTAACATTTGTCCCAAACCCCCCCTGCAGTTTTCAAAATATCCCAAACATCCAAATTTCGAGGCCTGAGCCATATTTTGGAGCCAAATTCTGGCTCTCTGCACGTATTCGCAGTTTGATATTACGACTTTTTATACCCAACATATGCCAAGTACTGAAAGCGGCAGTGAGTCACATTTTGCACAAACTCTGATGCACTTTTCAAAATATCCCAAACATCCCAATTTCGAGGCCTAAGCCATATATTGGAGCCAAATTCTTGCTCTCTGCACGTATTCGCAGTTTGAAATTACGATTTTTTATACCCAACATATGCGAAGTACTGAAAGCGGCGTTAGGTCACATTTGTCCCAAACCTCTATGCTGTTTTCAAAATATCATAAACATCCCAATTTCAAGGCCTGAGCCATGTTTTGGAGCCAAATTCTGGCTCTATGCACATATTCGCAGTATGAAATTACGACTTTTTATACCCAACATATGCCAAGTACTGAAAGCGGCAGTGAGTCACATTTTGCACAAACTCCCCTCCAGTTTTCAAAATATACCAAATATCCCAATTTCGAGGCCTGAGCCATATTTTGGAGCCAAATTCTGACTCTCTGCACGTATTCGCAGTTTGAAATTATGACTTTTTTATGCCCAACATATACAAAGTACTGAAAGCGGCGTTTGGTCACATTTGTCCCAAACATCCCAGCAGTTTTCAAAATATCACAAACATCCCAATATCTAGGCCTGAGCCATATTTTGGAGCCAAATTCTGGCTCTCTGCACGTTTTCGCAGTTTGATATTACAATTTTTTATACCCAACATATGCCAAGTTCTGAAAGCGGCAGTGAGTCACATTTTGCACAAACTCCCCTGCATTTTTCAAAATATCCCAAATATCCCAATTTCGATGCCTGAGCTATATTTTGGAGTCAAATTCTTGCTCTCTGCACGTATTCGCTGTTTGAAAATTACGACTTTTTATGCCCAACATATGCCAAGTACTGAATGCGGCGTTTGGTAACATTTGTCCCAAACCTCCCTGCAGTTTTCAAAATATTCCAAATATCCCAATATCGAGGCCTGAGCCATATTTTGGAGCCAAATTCTGGCTCTCTGCACCTATTCGCAGTTTGAAATTACAACTTATTATACCCAACATATGCCAAATCCTGAAAGAGGCAGTGAGTTACATTTTGTACAAACTCCCCTGCAGTTTTCGAAATATCCCAAATACCCCAATTTCGAGGCCTGAGATATATTTTGGAGCCAAATTCTGGCTTTCTGCACGTATTCGCAGTTTGAAATTGCGAATTTTTTATACCCAACATATGCGAAGTACTGAAAGCTGTGTTTGGTCACATTTGTCCCAAACCTCCCTGCAGTTTTCAAAATATCTCAAACATCCCTATATCACCTGAGCCATATTTTGGAGCCAAATTCTGGCTCTCTGCACGTATTCGCAGTTTGATAATACGACTTTTAATATCCAACATATGACAAGTACTGAAAGTGGCAGTTAGTCACATTTTGAACAAACTCCCCTGCAGTTTTCAAAATATCCCAAAAATCCCAATTTCGAGGCCTGAGCTATATTTTGGAGCCAAATTCTGGCTTCATGCACGTTTTCGCAGTTTGATATTACGACTTTTTATACCCAACATATGCCAATTACTGAAAGCGGCAGTGAGTCACATTTTGCACAAACTCCCATGCAGTTTTCAAAATATCCCAATTTCGAAGCCTAAGCCATATATTGGAGCCAAATTCTGGCTCTATGCACGTATTCGCAGTTTGAAATTACGACTTTTTATACCCAACATATGCCAAGTCCTGAAAGTGGCAGTGAGTCACATTTTGCACAAACTCCCCTGCAGGTTTCGAAATATCCCAAATATCCCAATTTCGAGGCTAGAGCCATATTTTGGAGATAAATTCTGGCACTCTGCAAGTACTCGCTGTTTGAAATTACGACTTTTTGTACCCAACATATGCCAAGTATTGAAAGCGGCAGTGATTCACATTTTGCACAAACTCCCCTGCAGTTTTCAAAAAATCCTAAGTATCCCAATTTCGAGGCCATAGCTATATTTTGGAGTCAAATTCTGGCTCTCTGCACGTATTCGCAGTTTGAAATTACGACTTTTTAGGCCCAACATATGCCAAGTACTGAATGCGGCGTTTGGTTACATTTGTCCCAAACCTCCCTGCAGTTTTCAAAGTATCCCAAACATTCCAATATCGAGGCCTGAGCCATATTTTGAAGCCAAATTCTGGCTCTCTGCACGTTTTCGCAGTTTGATATTACGATTTTTTATACCCAACATATGCCAAGTACTGAAAGCGGCAGTGAGTCACATTTTGCACAAACTCCCCTGCAGTTTTCAAAATATCCCAAACTTCCCAATTACGAGGCCTGAGCCATATTTTGGAGCCAAATTCTGGCGCTCTGCACGTACTCGCAGTTTGAAATTACGTCTTTTTATACCCAACATATGCCAAGCCCTGAAAGCGGCAGTGAGTCACATTTTGCACAAACTCCCCTGCAGTTTTTAAAATATCCCATATATCCCAATTTTGAGGCCTGAGCCATATTTTGGAATCAAATTCATGCTCAATGCGCGTATTCGCCGTTTGAAATTGCGACTTTTTTATACCCAACATATGCCAAGTACTGAAAGCAGCGTTTGGTCACATTTGTCCCAATCTCCCCTGCAGTTTTCAAAATATCCCAAATATCCCAATTTCGATGCTTGAGCTATATTTTGGAGTCAAATTCTGGCTCTTTGCACGTATTCGCTGTTTGAAAATTACGACTTTTTATGCCCAACATATGCTAAGTACTGAATGCGGCGTTTGGTAACATTTGTCCCAAACCTCCCTGCAGTTTTCAAAATATCCCAAATATCCCAATATCGAGGCCTGAGCCATATTTTGGAGCCAAATTCTGGCTCTCTGCACCTATTCGCAGTTTGAAATTACAACTTATTATAACCAACATATGCCAAGTCCTGAAAGCGGCAGTGAGTTACATTTTGTACAAACTCCCCTGCAGTTTTCGAAATATCCCAAATACCCCAATTTCGAGGCCTGAGCCATATTTTTGGAGCCAAATTCTGGCTTCATGCACGTATTCGCAGTTTGATATTACGACTTTTTTTACCCAACATATGCCAAGTACTGAAAGCGGCAGTGAGTCACATTTTGCACAAACTCCTATACAGTTTTCAAAATATCCCAATTTCGAGGCCTAAGCCATATATTGGAGCCAAATTCTGGCTCTTTGCACGTATTCGCAGTTTAAATTACGACTTTTTTATACCCAACATATGCGAAGTACTGAAAGCAGCGTTTGGTCACATTTGTCCAAAACCTCTGTGCAGTTTTCAAAATATCCCAAGCATCCCAATTTCGAGGCCAGAGCCATATTTTGGAGCCAAATTCTGGCTCAATGCACGTATTCGCAGCTTGAAATTACGATTTTTATACCCAACATATGCCAAGTCCTGAAAGTGGCAGTGAGTCACATTTTGCACATACTCCCCTGCAGGTTTCGAAATATCCCAAATATCCCAATTTCGAGGCTAGAGCCATATTTTGGAGCCAAATTCTGGCTCTCAACAAGTACTCGCTGTTTGAAATTACGAATTTTTATACCCAACATATGCCAAGTATTGAAAGCGGCAGTGATTCACATTTTGCACAAATTCCCCTGCAGTTTTCAAAAAATCCTAAATATCCCAATTTCGAGGCCAGAGCTATATTTTGGAGTCAAATTCTGGCTCTCTGCACGTATTCGCAGTGTGAAATTACGACTTTTTATGCCCAACATATGCCAAGTACTGAATGCGGCGTTTGGTTACATTTGTCCCAAACCTCCCTGCAGTTTTCAAAGTATCCCAAACATTCCAATATCGAGGCCTGAGCCATATTTTTGAGCCAAATTATGGCTCTCTGCACGTATTCGCAGTTTGAAATTACGACTTATTATACCCAACATATGCAAAGTACTGAAAGCGGCAATGAGACGCATTTTGCACAAACTCCCCTGCAGTTTTCAAAATATCCCAAACAGCCCAATTTCGAGGCCTGAGCCATATTTTGGAGCCAAATTCTGGCTCTCTGCACATATTCGCAGTTTGAAATTACGACTTTTTTATACCCAACATATGCGAAGTACTGAAAGCGGCATTTGGTCACATTTGTCCCAAACCTCCCTGCAGTTTTCAAAATATCTCAAACATCCCAATATCGAGACCTGAGCCATATTTTGGAGCCAAATTCTGGCTCTCTGCACGTATTCGGAGTTTGATATTACGACTTTTTATACCGAACATATGCGAAGTACTGAAAGAGCGTTTGGTCACATTTGTCCCAAACCTCTATGCAGTTTTCAAAATATCCCAAACATCCCAATTTCGAGGCCAGAGCCATATTTTGGAGCCAAATTCTGGCTCTATGCACGTATTCGCAGTTTGAAATTACGACTTTTTATACCTAACATATGCTAAGTCCTGAAAGTGGCAGTGAGTCACATTTTGCACAAACTGCCCTGCAGTTTTCGAAATATCCCAAATATCCCAATTTCGAGGCTAGAGCCATATTTTGGAGCCAAATTCTGGCTCTCTGCACGTATTCGCAGTTTGAAATTACGACTTTTTATACCCAACATATGCCAAGTACTGAAAGCGGCAGTGATTCACATTTTGCACAAACTTCCCTGCAGTTTTCAAAATATCCCAAATATCCCAATTTTGAGGCCTGAGCCATATTTTGGAGTCAAATTCTGGCTCTCTGCACGTATTCGCAGTTTGAAATTGCGTCTTTTTTATAACCAACATATGCCAAGTACTGAAAGCGGCGTTTGGTCACATTTGTCCCAATCCCCCCTGCAGTTTTCAAAATATCCCAAATATCCCAATTTCGATGCCTGAACTATATTTTGGAGTCAAATTCTGGCTCTCTGCACGTATTCGCTGTTTGAAAATTACGACTTCTTATGCCCAACATATGCCAAGTACTGAATGCGGCGTTTGGTAACATTTGTCCCAAACCTCCCAGTAGTTTTCAAAATATCCCAAATATCCCAATATCGAGGCCTGAGCCATATTTTGGAGCCAAATTCTGACTCTCTGCACCTTTTCGCAGTTTGAAATTACAACTTATTATACCCAACAAATGCCAAGTCCTGAAAGCGGCAGTGAGCTACATTTTGTACAAACTCCCCTGCAGTTTTCGAAATATCCCAAATACCCCAATTTCGAGGCCTGAGATATATTTTGGAGCCAAATTCTGGCTTTCTGCACGTATTCGCAGTTTGAAATTGCGAATTTTTTATACCCAACATATGCGAAGTACTGAAAGCTGCGTTTGGTCACATTTGTCCCAAACGTCCCTGCAGTTTTCAAAATATCTCAAACATCCCAATATCGAGAACTGAGCCATATTTTTGAGCCAAATTCTGGCTCTCTGCACGTATTCGCAGTTTGATATTACGACTTTTTATACCCAACATATGACAAGTACTGAAAGTGGCAGTGAGTCACATTTTGCACAAACTCCCCTGCAGTTTTCAAAATATCCCAAAAATCCCAATTTCGAGGCCTGAGCCATATTTTGTAGCCAAATTCTGGCTTCATGCACGTATTCGCAGTTTGATATTTCGACTTTTTATACCCAACATATGCCAAGTACTGAAAGCGTCAGTGAGTCACATTTTGCACAAACTCCCATGCAGTTTTCAAAATATCCCAATTTCTAGGCCTAAGCCATATATTGGAACCAAATTCTGGCTCTCTGCACGTATTCGCAGTTTAAATTTACGACTTTTTTATACCCAACATATGCGAAGTACTGAAAGCGGCGTTTGGTCACATTTGTCCAAAACCTCTATGCAGTTTTCAAAATATCCCAAGCATCCCAATTTCGAGGCCAGAGCCATATTTTGGAGCCAAATTCTGGCTCTCTGAACGTATTCGCTGTTTGAAAAATACGACTTTTTATGCCCAACATATGCCAAGTACTGAATGCGGCGTTTGGTAACATTTGTCCCAAACCTCCCTGCAGTTTTCAAAATATCCCAAATATCCCAATATCGAGGCCTGAGCCATATTTTGGAGCCAAATTCTGGCTCTGCACCTATTCGCAGTTTGAAATTACAACTTATTATACCCAACATATGCCAAGTCCTGAAAGCGGCAGTGAGTTACATTTTGTACAAACTCCCCTGCAGTTTTCGAAATATCCCAAATACCCCAATTTCGAGGCCTGAGATATATTTTGGAGCCAAATTCTGGCTTTCTGCACGTATTCGCAGTTTGAAATTCCGAATTTTTTATACCCAACATATGCGAAGTACTAAAAGCTGCGTTTGGTCACATTTGTCCCAAACCTCCCTGCAGTTTCCAAAGTATCCCAAACATTCCAATATCGAGACCTGAGCCAAGTACCTGAGCCTGACTTTTTATAGCCAAGTACTGAAAGCGGCTGTGAGTCACATTTTGCACCAACTCCTATGCAGTTTTCAAAATATCCCAATTTCGAGGCCTAAGCCATATATTGGAGCCAAATTCTGGCTCTTTGCACGTATTCGCAGTTTAAATTACGACTTTTTTATACCCAACATATGCGAAGTACTGAAAGCAGCGTTTGGTCACATTTGTCCAAAACCTCTATGCAGTTTTCAAAATATCCCAAGCATCCCAATTTCGAGGCCAGAGCCATATTTTGGAGCCAAATTCTGGCTCAATGCACGTATTCGCAGCTTGAAATTACGACTTTTTATACCCAACATATGCCAAGTCCTGAAAGTGGCGTTTGGTTACATTTGTCCCAAACCTCCCTGCAGTTTTCAAAGTATCCCAAACATTCCAATATCGAGGCCTGAGCCATATTTTGAAGCCAAATTCTGGCTCTCTGCACGTTTTCGCAGTTTGATATTACGATTTTTTATACCCAACATATGCCAAGTACTGAAAGCGGCAGTGAGTCACATTTTGCACAAACTCCCCTGCAGTTTTCAAAATATCCCAAACTTCCCAATTACGAGGCCTGAGCCATATTTTGGAGCCAAATTCTGGCGCTCTGCACGTATTCGCAGTTTGAAATTACGTCTTTTTTTACCCAACATATGCCAAGCCCTGAAAGCGGCAGTGAGTCACATTTTGCACAAACTCCCCTGCAGTTTTCAAAATATCCCATATATCCCAATTTTGAGGCCTGAGCCATATTTTGGAATCAAATTCATGCTCAATGCGCGTATTCGCCGTTTGAAATTGCGACTTTTTTATACCCAACATATGCCAAGTACTGAACAGCGTTTGGTCACATTTGTCCCAATCCCCCCTGCAGTTTTCAAAATATCCCAAATATCCCAATTTCGATGCCTGAGCTATATTTTGGAGTCAAATTCTGGCTCTCTGCACGTATTCGCTGTTTGAAAATTACGACTTTTTATGCCCAACATATGCTAAGTACTGAATGCGGCGTTTGGTAACATTTGTCCCAAACCTCCCTGCAGTTTTCAAAATATCCCAAATATCCCAATATCGAGGCCTGAGCCATATTTTGGAGCCAAATTTTGGCTCTCTGCACCTATTCGCAGTTTGAAAATACAACTTATTATACCCAACATATGCCAAGTCCTGAAAGCGGCAGTGAGTTACATTTTGTACAAACTCCCCTGCAGTTTTCGAAATATCCCAAATACCCCAATTTCGAGGCCTGAGCCATATTTTTGGAGCCAAATTCTGGCTTCATGCACGTATTCGCAGTTTGATATTACGACTTTTTATACCCAACATATGCCAAGTACTGAAAGCGGCAGTGAGTCACATTTTGCACAAACTCCTATGCAGTTTTCAAAATATCCCAATTTCGAGGCCTAAACCATATATTGGAGCCAAATTCTGGCTCTTTGCACGTATTCGCAGTTTAAATTACGACTTTTTTATACCCAACATATGCGAAGTACTGAAAGCAGCGTTTGGTCACATTTGTCCAAAACCTCTATGCAGTTTTCAAAATATCCCAAGCATCCCAATTTCGAGGCCAGAGCCATATTTTGGAGCCAAATTCTGTCTCAATGCACGTATTCGCAGCTTGAAATTACGATTTTTATACCCAACATATGCCAAGTCCTGAAAGTGGCAGTGAGTCACATTTTGCACAACCTCCCCTGCAGGTTTCGAAATATCCCAAATATCCCAATTTCGAGGCTAGAGCCATATTTTGGAGCCAAATTCTGGCTCTCTACAAGTACTCGCTGTTTGAAATTACGAATTTTTATACCCAACATATGCCAAGTATTGAAAGCGGCAGTGATTCACATTTTGCACAAATTCCCCTGCAGTTTTCAAAAAATCCTAAATATCCCAATTTCGAGGCCAGAGCTATATTTTGGAGTCAAATTCTGGCTCTCTGCACGTGTTCGCAGTGTGAAATTACGACTTTTTATGCCCAACATATGCCAAGTACTGAATGCGGCGTTTGGTTACATTTGTCCCAAACCTCCCTGCAGTTTTCAAAGTATCCCAAACATTCCAATATCGAGGCCTGAGCCATATTTTTGAGCCAAATTATGGCTCTCTGCACGTATTCGCAGTTTGAAATTACGACTTATTATACCCAACATAAGCAAAGTACTGAAAGCGGCAATGAGACGCATTTTGCACAAACTCCCCTGCAGTTTTCAAAATATCCCAAACAGCCCAATTTCGAGGCCTGAGCCATATTTTGGAGCCAAATTCTGGCTCTCTGCACATATTCGCAGTTTGAAATTACGACTTTTTTAAACCCAACATATGCGAAGTACTGAAAGCGGCATTTGGTCACATTTGTCCCAAACCTCCCTGCAGTTTTCAAAATATCTCAAACATCCCAATATCGAGACCTGAGCCATATTTTGGAGCCAAATTCTGGCTCTCTGCACGTATTCGGAGTTTGATATTACGACTTTTTATACCGAACATATGCGAAGTACTGAAAGAGCGTTTGGTCACATTTGTCCCAAACCTCTATGCAGTTTTCAAAATATCCCAAACATCCCAATTTCGAGGCCAGAGCCATATTTTTGGCCAAATTCTGGCTCTATACACGTATTCGCAGTTTGAAATTACGACTTTTTATACCCAACATATGCTAAGTCCTGAAAGTGGCAGTGAGTCACATTTTGCACAAACTGCCCTGCAGTTTTCGAAATATCCCAAATATCCCAATTTCGAGGCTAGAGCCATATTTTGGAGCCAAATTCTGGCTCTCTGCACGTATTCGCAGTTTGAAATTACGACTTTTTATACCCAACATATGCCAAGTACTGAAAGCGGCAGTGATTCACATTTTGCACAAACTTCCCTGCAGTTTTCAAAATATCCCAAATATCCCAATTTTGAGGCCTGAGCCATATTTTGGAGTCAAATTCTGGCTCTCTGCACGTATTCGCAGTTTGAAATTGCGTCTTTTTTATACCCAACATATGCCAAGTACTGAAAGCGGCGTTTGGTCACATTTGTCCCAATCCCCCCTGCAGTTTTCAAAATATCCCAAATATCCCAATTTCGATGCCTGAACTATATTTTGGAGTCAAATTCTGGCTCTCTGCACGTATTCGCTGTTTGAAAATTACGACTTTTTATGCCCAACATATGCCAAGTACTGAATGCGGCGTTTGGTAACATTTGTCCCAAACCTCCCAGTAGTTTTCAAAATATCCCAAATATCCCAATATCGAGGCCTGAGCCATATTTTGGAGCCAAATTCTGACTCTCTGCACCTTTTCGCAGTTTGAAATTACAACTTATTATACCCAACAAATGCCAAGTCCTGAAAGCGGCAGTGAGCTACATTTTGTACAAACTCCCCTGCAGTTTTCGAAATATCCCAAATACCCCAATTTCGAGGCCTGAGATATATTTTGGAGCCAAATTCTGGCTTTCTGCACGTATTCGCAGTTTGAAATTGCGAATTTTTTATACCCAACATATGCGAAGTACTGAAAGCTGCGTTTGGTCACATTTGTCCCAAACGTCCCTGCAGTTTTCAAAATATCTCAAACATCCCAATATCGAGAACTGAGCCATATTTTTGAGCCAAATTCTGGCTCTCTGCACGTATTCGCAGTTTGATATTACGACTTTTTATACCCAACATATGACAAGTACTGAAAGTGGCAGTGAGTCACATTTTGCACAAACTCCCCTGCAGTTTTCAAAATATCCCAAAAATCCCAATTTCGAGGCCTGAGCCATATTTTGTAGCCAAATTCTGGCTTCATGCACGTATTCGCAGTTTGATATTACGACTTTTTATACCCAACATATGCCAAGTACTGAAAGCGTCAGTGAGTCACATTTTGCACAAACTCCCATGCAGTTTTCAAAATATCCCAATTTCTAGGCCTAAGCCATATAATGGAACCAAATTCTGGCTCTCTGCACGTATTCGCAGTTTAAATTACGACTTTTTTATACCCAACATATGCGAAGTACTGAAAGCAGCGTTTGGTCACATTTGTCCAAAACCTCTATGCAGTTTTCAAAATATCCCAAGCATCCCAATTTCGAGGCCAGAGCCATATTTTGGAGCCAAATTCTGGCTCTCTGCACGTATTCGCTGTTTGAAAAATACGACTTTTTATGCCCAACATATGCCAAGTACTGAATGCGGCGTTTGGTAACATTTGTCCCAAACCTCCCTGCAGTTTTCAAAATATCCCAAATATCCCAATATCGAGGCCTGAGCCATATTTTGGAGCCAAATTCTGACTCTCTGCACCTATTCGCAGTTTGAAATTACAACTTATTATGCCCAACATATGCCAAGTCCTGAAAGCGGCAGTGAGTTACATTTTGTACAAACTCCCCTGCAGTTTTCGAAATATCCCAAATACCCCAATTTCGAGGCCTGAAATATATTTTGGAGCCAAATTCTGGCTTTCTGCACGTATTCGCAGTTTGAATTTGTGAATTTTTTATACCCAACATATGCGAAGTACTGAAAGCTGCGTTTGGTCACATTTGTCCCAAACCTCCCTGCAGTTTTCAAAATATCTCAAACATCCCAATATCGAGACCTGAGCCATATTTTGGAGCCAAATTCTGGCTCTCTGCACGTATTCGCAGTTTGATATTACGACTTTTTATACCCAACATATGACAAGTACTGAAAGTGGCAGTGAGTCACATTTTGCACAAACTCCCCTCCAGTTTTCAAAATATCCCAAATACCCCAATTTCGAGGCCTGAGCCATATTTTTGGAGCCAAATTCTGGCTTCATGCACGTATTCGCAGTTTGATATTACGACTTTTTATACCCAACATATGCCAAGTACTGAAAGCGGCAGTGAGTCACATTTTGCACAAACTCCTATGCAGTTTTCAAAATATCCCAATTTCGAGGCCTAAGCCATATATTGGAGCCAAATTCTGGCTCTTTGCACGTATTCGCAGTTTAAATTACGACTTTTTTATACCCAACATATGCGAAGTACTGAAAGCAGCGTTTGGTCACATTTGTCCAAAACCTCTATGCAGTTTTCAAAATATCCCAAGCATCCACATTTCGAGGCCAGAGCCATATTTTGGAGCCAAATTCTGGCTCAATGCACGTATTCGCAGCTTGAAATTACGACTTTTTATACCCAACATATGCCAAGTTCTGAAAGTGGCGTTTGGTTACATTTGTCCCAAACCTCCCTGCAGTTTTCAAAGTATCCCAAACATTCCAATATCGAGGCCTGAGCCATATTTTGAAGCCAAATTCTGGCTCTCTGCACGTTTTCGCAGTTTGATATTACGATTTTTTATACCCAACATATGCCAAGTACTGAAAGCGGCAGTGAGTCACATTTTGCACAAACTCCCCTGCAGTTTTCAAAATATCCCAAACTTCCCAATTACGAGGCCTGAGCCATATTTTGGAGCCAAATTCTGGCGCTCTGCACGTATTCGCAGTTTGAAATTACGTCTTTTTATACCCAACATATGCCAAGCCCTGAAAGCGGCAGTGAGTCACATTATGCACAAACTCCCCTGCAGTTTTCAAAATATCCCATATATCCCAATTTTGAGGCCTGAGCCATATTTTGGAATCAAATTCATGCTCAATGCGCGTATTCGCCGTTTGAAATTGCGTCTTTTTTATACCCAACATATGCCAAGTACTGAAAGCAGCGTTTGGTCACATTTGTCCCAATCCCCCCTGCAGTTTTCAAAATATCCCAAATATCCCAATTTCGATGCCTGAGCTATATTTTGGAGTCAAATTCTGGCTCTCTGCACGTATTCGCTGTTTGAAAATTACGACTTTTTATGCCCAACATATGCTAAGTACTGAATGCGGCGTTTGGTAACATTTGTCCCAAACCTCCCTGCAGTTTTCAAAATATCCCAAATATCCCAATATCGAGGCCTGAGCCATATTTTGGAGCCAAATTCTGGCTCTATGCACCTATTCGCAGTTTGAAATTACAACTTATTATACCCAACATATGCCAAGTCATGAAAGCGGCAGTGAGTTACATTTTGTACAAACTCCCCTGCAGTTTTCGAAATATCCCAAATACCCCAATTTCGAGGCCTGAGCCATATTTTTGGAGCCAAATTCTGGCTTCATGCACGTATTCGCAGTTTGATATTACGACTTTTTATACACAACATATGCCAAGTACTGAAAGCGGCAGTGAGTCACATTTTGCACAAACTCCTATGCAGTTTTCAAAATATCCCAATTTCGAGGCCTAAGCCATATATTGGAGCCAAATTCTGGCTCTTTGCACGTATTCGCAGTTTAAATTACGACTTTTTTATACCCAACATATGCGAAGTACTGAAAGCAGCGTTTGGTCACATTTGTCCAAAACCTCTATGCAGTTTTCAAAATATCCCAAGCATCCCAATTTCGAGGCCAGAGCCATATTTTGGAGCCAAATTCTGGCTCAATGCACGTATTCGCAGCTTGAAATTACGATTTTTATACCCAACATATGCCAAGTCCTGAAAGTGGCAGTGAGTCACATTTTGCACAAACTCCCCTGCAGGTTTCGAAATATCCCAAATATCCCAATTTCGAGGCTAGAGCCATATTTTGGAGCCAAATTCTGGCTCTCTACAAGTACTCGCTGTTTGAAATTACGAATTTTTATACCCAACATATGCCAAGTATTGAAAGCGGCAGTGATTCACATTTTGCACAAATTCCCCTGCAGTTTTCAAAAAATCCTAAATATCCCAATTTCGAGGCCAGAGCTATATTTTGGAGTCAAATTCTGGCTCTCTGCACGTATTCGCAGTGTGAAATTACGACTTTTTATGCCCAACATATGCCAAGTACTGAATGCGGCGTTTGGTTACATTTGTCCCAAACCTCCCTGCAGTTTTCAAAGTATCCCAAACATTCCAATATCGAGGCCTGAGCCATATTTTTGAGCCAAATTATGGCTCTCTGCACGTATTCGCAGTTTGAAATTACGACTTATTATACCCAACATATGCAAAGTACTGAAAGCGGCAATGAGACGCATTTTGCACAAACTCCCCTGCAGTTTTCAAAATATCCCAAACAGCCCAATTTCGAGGCCTGAGCCATATTTTGGAGCCAAATTCTGGCTCTGCACCTATTCGCAGTTTGAAATTACAACTTATTATACCCAACATATGCCAAGTCCTGAAAGCGGCAGTGAGTTACATTTTGTACAAACTCCCCTGCAGTTTTCGAAATATCCCAAATACCCCAATTTCGAGGCCTGAGATATATTTTGGAGCCAAATTCTGGCTTTCTGCACGTATTCGCAGTTTGAAATTCCGAATTTTTTATACCCAACATATGCGAAGTACTAAAAGCTGCGTTTGGTCACATTTGTCCCAAACCTCCCTGCAGTTTCCAAAGTATCCCAAACATTCCAATATCGAGACCTGAGCCAAGTACCTGAGCCTGACT
Organism: Procambarus clarkii; assembly: GCF_040958095.1. Classification (NCBI taxonomy): domain Eukaryota; kingdom Metazoa; phylum Arthropoda; class Malacostraca; order Decapoda; family Cambaridae; genus Procambarus; species Procambarus clarkii. The sequence continues at coordinate 490,917 of NW_027189205.1, read as the reverse complement.
TTTTATAGCCAAGTACTGAAAGCGGCTGTGAGTCACATTTTGCACCAACTCCTATGCAGTTTTCAAAATATCCCAATTTCGAGGCGTAAGCCATATATTGGAGCCAAATTCTGGCTCTTTGCACGTATTCGCAGTTTAAATTACGACTTTTTTATACCCAACATATGCGAAGTACTGAAAGCAGCGTTTGGTCACATTTGTCCAAAACCTCTATGCAGTTTTCAAAATATCCCAAGCATCCCAATTTCGAGGCCAGAGCCATATTTTGGAGCCAAATTCTGGCTCAATGCACGTATTCGCAGCTTGAAATTACGACTTTTTATACCCAACATATGCCAAGTCCTGAAAGTGGCGTTTGGTTACATTTGTCCCAAACCTCCCTGCAGTTTTCAAAGTATCCCAAACATTCCAATATCGAGGCCTGAGCCATATTTTGAAGCCAAATTCTGGCTCTCTGCACGTTTTCGCAGTTTGATATTACGATTTTTTATACCCAACATATGCCAAGTACTGAAAGCGGCAGTGAGTCACATTTTGCACAAACTCCCCTGCAGTTTTCAAAATATCCCAAACTTCCCAATTACGAGGCCTGAGCCATATTTTGGAGCCAAATTCTGGCGCTCTGCACGTATTCGCAGTTTGAAATTACGTCTTTTTTTACCCAACATATGCCAAGCCCTGAAAGCGGCAGTGAGTCACATTTTGCACAAACTCCCCTGCAGTTTTCAAAATATCCCATATATCCCAATTTTGAGGCCTGAGCCATATTTTGGAATCAAATTCATGCTCAATGCGCGTATTCGCCGTTTGAAATTGCGACTTTTTTATACCCAACATATGCCAAGTACTGAACAGCGTTTGGTCACATTTGTCCCAATCCCCCCTGCAGTTTTCAAAATATCCCAAATATCCCAATTTCGATGCCTGAGCTATATTTTGGAGTCAAATTCTGGCTCTCTGCACGTATTCGCTGTTTGAAAATTACGACTTTTTATGCCCAACATATGCTAAGTACTGAATGCGGCGTTTGGTAACATTTGTCCCAAACCTCCCTGCAGTTTTCAAAATATCCCAAATATCCCAATATCGAGGCCTGAGCCATATTTTGGAGCCAAATTTTGGCTCTCTGCACCTATTCGCAGTTTGAAAATACAACTTATTATACCCAACATATGCCAAGTCCTGAAAGCGGCAGTGAGTTACATTTTGTACAAACTCCCCTGCAGTTTTCGAAATATCCCAAATACCCCAATTTCGAGGCCTGAGATATATTTTGGAGCCAAATTCTGGCTTTCTGCACGTATTCGCAGTTTGAAATTGCGAATTTTTTATACCCAACATATGCGAAGTACTGAAAGCTGCGTTTGGTCACATTTGTCCCAAACGTCCCTGCAGTTTTCAAAATATCTCAAACATCCCAATATCGAGAACTGAGCCATATTTTTGAGCCAAATTCTGGCTCTCTGCACGTATTCGCAGTTTGATATTACGACTTTTTATACCCAACATATGACAAGTACTGAAAGTGGCAGTGAGTCACATTTTGCACAAACTCCCCTGCAGTTTTCAAAATATCCCAAAAATCCCAATTTCGAGGCCTGAGCCATATTTTGTAGCCAAATTCTGGCTTCATGCACGTATTCGCAGTTTGATATTACGACTTTTTATACCCAACATATGCCAAGTACTGAAAGCGTCAGTGAGTCACATTTTGCACAAACTCCCATGCAGTTTTCAAAATATCCCAATTTCTAGGCCTAAGCCATATAATGGAACCAAATTCTGGCTCTCTGCACGTATTCGCAGTTTAAATTACGACTTTTTTATACCCAACATATGCGAAGTACTGAAAGCAGCGTTTGGTCACATTTGTCCAAAACCTCTATGCAGTTTTCAAAATATCCCAAGCATCCCAATTTCGAGGCCAGAGCCATATTTTGGAGCCAAATTCTGGCTCAATGCACGTATTCGCAGCTTGAAATTACGATTTTTATACCCAACATATGCCAAGTCCTGAAAGTGGCAGTGAGTCACATTTTGCACAAACTCCCCTGCAGGTTTCGAAATATCCCAAATATCCCAATTTCGAGGCTAGAGCCATATTTTGGAGCCAAATTCTGGCTCTCTACAAGTACTCGCTGTTTGAAATTACGAATTTTTATACCCAACATATGCCAAGTATTGAAAGCGGCAGTGATTCACATTTTGCACAAATTCCCCTGCAGTTTTCAAAAAATCCTAAATATCCCAATTTCGAGGCCAGAGCTATATTTTGGAGTCAAATTCTGGCTCTCTGCACGTATTCGCAGTGTGAAATTACGACTTTTTATGCCCAACATATGCCAAGTACTGAATGCGGCGTTTGGTTACATTTGTCCCAAACCTCCCTGCAGTTTTCAAAGTATCCCAAACATTCCAATATCGAGGCCTGAGCCATATTTTTGAGCCAAATTATGGCTCTCTGCACGTATTCGCAGTTTGAAATTACGACTTATTATACCCAACATATGCAAAGTACTGAAAGCGGCAATGAGACGCATTTTGCACAAACTCCCCTGCAGTTTTCAAAATATCCCAAACAGCCCAATTTCGAGGCCTGAGCCATATTTTGGAGCCAAATTCTGGCTCTGCACCTATTCGCAGTTTGAAATTACAACTTATTATACCCAACATATGCCAAGTCCTGAAAGCGGCAGTGAGTTACATTTTGTACAAACTCTCCTGCAGTTTTCGAAATATCCCAAATACCCCAATTTCGAGGCCTGAGATATATTTTGGAGCCAAATTCTGGCTTTCTGCACGTATTCGCAGTTTGAAATTCCGAATTTTTTATACCCAACATATGCGAAGTACTAAAAGCTGCGTTTGGTCACATTTGTCCCAAACCTCCCTGCAGTTTCCAAAGTATCCCAAACATTCCAATATCGAGACCTGAGCCAAGTACCTGAGCCTGACTTTTTATAGCCAAGTACTGAAAGCGGCTGTGAGTCACATTTTGCACCAACTCCTATGCAGTTTTCAAAATATCCCAATTTCGAGGCGTAAGCCATATATTGGAGCCAAATTCTGGCTCTTTGCACGTATTCGCAGTTTAAATTACGACTTTTTTATACTCAACATATGCGAAGTACTGAAAGCAGCGTTTGGTCACATTTGTCCAAAACCTCTATGCAGTTTTCAAAATATCCCAAGCATCCCAATTTCGAGGCCAGAGCCATATTTTGGAGCCAAATTCTGGCTCAATGCACGTATTCGCAGCTTGAAATTACGACTTTTTATACCCAACATATGCCAAGTCCTGAAAGTGGCGTTTGGTTACATTTGTCCCAAACCTCCCTGCAGTTTTCAAAGTATCCCAAACATTCCAATATCGAGGCCTGAGCCATATTTTGAAGCCAAATTCTGGCTCTCTGCACGTTTTCGCAGTTTGATATTACGATTTTTTATACCCAACATATGCCAAGTACTGAAAGCGGCAGTGAGTCACATTTTGCACAAACTCCCCTGCAGTTTTCAAAATATCCCAAACTTCCCAATTACGAGGCCTGAGCCATATTTTGGAGCCAAATTCTGGCGCTCTGCACGTATTCGCAGTTTGAAATTACGTCTTTTTTTACCCAACATATGCCAAGCCCTGAAAGCGGCAGTGAGTCACATTTTGCACAAACTCCCCTGCAGTTTTCAAAATATCCCATATATCCCAATTTTGAGGCCTGAGCCATATTTTGGAATCAAATTCATGCTCAATGCGCGTATTCGCCGTTTGAAATTGCGACTTTTTTATACCCAACATATGCCAAGTACTGAACAGCGTTTGGTCACATTTGTCCCAATCCCCCCTGCAGTTTTCAAAATATCCCAAATATCCCAATTTCGATGCCTGAGCTATATTTTGGAGTCAAATTCTGGCTCTCTGCACGTATTCGCTGTTTGAAAATTACGACTTTTTATGCCCAACATATGCTAAGTACTGAATGCGGCGTTTGGTAACATTTGTCCCAAACCTCCCTGCAGTTTTCAAAATATCCCAAATATCCCAATATCGAGGCCTGAGCCATATTTTGGAGCCAAATTTTGGCTCTCTGCACCTATTCGCAGTTTGAAAATACAACTTATTATACCCAACATATGCCAAGTCCTGAAAGCGGCAGTGAGTTACATTTTGTACAAACTCCCCTGCAGTTTTCGAAATATCCCAAATACCCCAATTTCGAGGCCTGAGATATATTTTGGAGCCAAATTCTGGCTTTCTGCACGTATTCGCAGTTTGAAATTGCGAATTTTTTATACCCAACATATGCGAAGTACTGAAAGCTGCGTTTGGTCACATTTGTCCCAAACGTCCCTGCAGTTTTCAAAATATCTCAAACATCCCAATATCGAGAACTGAGCCATATTTTTGAGCCAAATTCTGGCTCTCTGCACGTATTCGCAGTTTGATATTACGACTTTTTATACCCAACATATGACAAGTACTGAAAGTGGCAGTGAGTCACATTTTGCACAAACTCCCCTGCAGTTTTCAAAATATCCCAAAAATCCCAATTTCGAGGCCTGAGCCATATTTTGTAGCCAAATTCTGGCTTCATGCACGTATTCGCAGTTTGATATTACGACTTTTTATACCCAACATATGCCAAGTACTGAAAGCGTCAGTAAGTCACATTTTGCACAAACTCCCATGCAGTTTTCAAAATATCCCAATTTCTAGGCCTAAGCCATATAATGGAACCAAATTCTGGCTCTCTGCACGTATTCGCAGTTTAAATTACGACTTTTTTATACCCAACATATGCGAAGTACTGAAAGCAGCGTTTGGTCACATTTGTCCAAAACCTCTATGCAGTTTTCAAAATATCCCAAGCATCCCAATTTCGAGGCCAGAGCCATATTTTGGAGCCAAATTCTGGCTCTCTGCACGTATTCGCTGTTTGAAAAATACGACTTTTTATGCCCAACATATGCCAAGTACTGAATGCGGCGTTTGGTAACATTTGTCCCAAACCTCCCTGCAGTTTTCAAAATATCCCAAATATCCCAATATCGAGGCCTGAGCCATATTTTGGAGCCAAATTCTGACTCTCTGCACCTATTCGCAGTTTGAAATTACAACTTATTATGCCCAACATATGCCAAGTCCTGAAAGCGGCAGTGAGTTACATTTTGTACAAACTCCCCTGCAGTTTTCGAAATATCCCAAATACCCCAATTTCGAGGCCTGAAATATATTTTGGAGCCAAATTCTGGCTTTCTGCACGTATTCGCAGTTTGAATTTGTGAATTTTTTATACCCAACATATGCGAAGTACTGAAAGCTGCGTTTGGTCACATTTGTCCCAAACCTCCCTGCAGTTTTCAAAATATCTCAAACATCCCAATATCGAGACCTGAGCCATATTTTGGAGCCAAATTCTGGCTCTCTGCACGTATTCGCAGTTTGATATTACGACTTTTTATACCCAACATATGACAAGTACTGAAAGTGGCAGTGAGTCACATTTTGCACAAACTCCCCTCCAGTTTTCAAAATATCCCAAATACCCCAATTTCGAGGCCTGAGCCATATTTTTGGAGCCAAATTCTGGCTTCATGCACGTATTCGCAGTTTGATATTACGACTTTTTATACCCAACATATGCCAAGTACTGAAAGCGGCAGTGAGTCACATTTTGCACAAACTCCTATGCAGTTTTCAAAATATCCCAATTTCGAGGCCTAAGCCATATATTGGAGCCAAATTCTGGCTCTTTGCACGTATTCGCAGTTTAAATTACGACTTTTTTATACCCAACATATGCGAAGTACTGAAAGCAGCGTTTGGTCACATTTGTCCAAAACCTCTATGCAGTTTTCAAAATATCCCAAGCATCCCAATTTCGAGGCCAGAGCCATATTTTGGAGCCAAATTCTGGCTCAATGCACGTATTCGCAGCTTGAAATTACGACTTTTTATACCCAACATATGCCAAGTTCTGAAAGTGGCGTTTGGTTACATTTGTCCCAAACCTCCCTGCAGTTTTCAAAGTATCCCAAACATTCCAATATCGAGGCCTGAGCCATATTTTGAAGCCAAATTCTGGCTCTCTGCACGTTTTCGCAGTTTGATATTACGATTTTTTATACCCAACATATGCCAAGTATTGAAAGCGGCAGTGATTCACATTTTGCACAAATTCCCCTGCAGTTTTCAAAAAATCCTAAATATCCCAATTTCGAGGCCAGAGCTATATTTTGGAGTCAAATTCTGGCTCTCTGCACGTATTCGCAGTGTGAAATTACGACTTTTTATGCCCAACATATGCCAAGTACTGAATGCGGCGTTTGGTTACATTTGTCCCAAACCTCCCTGCAGTTTTCAAAGTATCCCAAACATTCCAATATCGAGGCCTGAGCCATATTTTGAAGCCAAATTCTGGCTCTCTGCACGTTTTCGCAGTTTGATATTACGATTTTTTATACCCAACATATGCCAAGTACTGAAAGCGGCAGTGAGTCACATTTTGCACAAACTCCCCTGCAGTTTTCAAAATATCCCAAACTTCCCAATTACGAGGCCTGAGCCATATTTTGGAGCCAAATTCTGGCGCTCTGCACGTATTCGCAGTTTGAAATTACGTCTTTTTTTACCCAACATATGCCAAGCCCTGAAAGCGGCAGTGAGTCACATTTTGCACAAACTCCCCTGCAGTTTTCAAAATATCCCATATATCCCAATTTTGAGGCCTGAGCCATATTTTGGAATCAAATTCATGCTCAATGCGCGTATTCGCCGTTTGAAATTGCGACTTTTTTATACCCAACATATGCCAAGTACTGAACAGCGTTTGGTCACATTTGTCCCAATCCCCCCTGCAGTTTTCAAAATATCCCAAATATCCCAATTTCGATGCCTGAGCTATATTTTGGAGTCAAATTCTGGCTCTCTGCACGTATTCGCTGTTTGAAAATTACGACTTTTTATGCCCAACATATGCTAAGTACTGAATGCGGCGTTTGGTAACATTTGTCCCAAACCTCCCTGCAGTTTTCAAAATATCCCAAATATCCCAATATCGAGGCCTGAGCCATATTTTGGAGCCAAATTTTGGCTCTCTGCACCTATTCGCAGTTTGAAAATACAACTTATTATACCCAACATATGCCAAGTCCTGAAAGCGGCAGTGAGTTACATTTTGTACAAACTCCCCTGCAGTTTTCGAAATATCCCAAATACCCCAATTTCGAGGCCTGAGCCATATTTTTGGAGCCAAATTCTGGCTTCATGCACGTATTCGCAGTTTGATATTACGACTTTTTATACACAACATATGCCAAGTACTGAAAGCGGCAGTGAGTCACATTTTGCACAAACTCCTATGCAGTTTTCAAAATATCCCAATTTCGAGGCCTAAGCCATATATTGGAGCCAAATTCTGGCTCTTTGCACGTATTCGCAGTTTAAATTACGACTTTTTTATACCCAACATATGCGAAGTACTGAAAGCAGCGTTTGGTCACATTTGTCCAAAACCTCTATGCAGTTTTAAAAATATCCCAAGCATCCCAATTTCGAGGCCAGAGCCATATTTTGGAGCCAAATTCTGGCTCAATGCACGTATTCGCAGCTTGAAATTACGATTTTTATACGCAACATATGCCAAGTCCTGAAAGTGGCAGTGAGTCACATTTTGCACAAACTCCCCTGCAGGTTTCGAAATATCCCAAATATCCCAATTTCGAGGCTAGAGCCATATTTTGGAGCCAAATTCTGGCTCTCTACAAGTACTCGCTGTTTGAAATTACGAATTTTTATACCCAACATATGCCAAGTATTGAAAGCGGCAGTGAGTCACATTTTGCACAAACTCCCCTGCAGTTTTCAAAATATCCCAAACTTCCCAATTACGAGGCCTGAGCCATATTTTGGAGCCAAATTCTGGCGCTCTGCACGTATTCGCAGTTTGAAATTACGTGTTTTTATACCCAACATATGCCAAGCCCTGAAAGCGGCAGTGAGTCACATTTTGCACAAACTCCCCTGCAGTTTTCAAAATATCCCATATATCCCAATTTTGAGGCCTGAGCCATATTTTGGAATCAAATTCATGCTCAATGCGCGTATTCGCCGTTTGAAATTGCGACTTTTTTATACCCAACATATGCCAAGTACTGAAAGCAGCGTTTGGTCACATTTGTCCCAATCCCCCCTGCAGTTTTCAAAATATCCCAAATATCCCAATTTCGATGCCTGAGCTATATTTTGGAGTCAAATTCTGGCTCTCTGCACGTATTCGCTGTTTGAAAATTACGACTTTTTATGCCCAACATATGCTAAGTACTGAATGCGGAGTTTGGTAACATTTGTCCCAAACCTCCCTGCAGTTTTCAAAATATCCCAAATATCCCGATATCGAGGCCTGAGCCATATTTTGGAGCCAAATTCTGGCTCTCTGCACCTATTCGCAGTTTGAAAATACAACTTATTATACCCAACATATGCCAAGTCCTGAAAGCGGCAGTGAGTTACATTTTGTACAAACTCCCCTGCAGTTTTCGAAATATCCCAAATACCCCAATTTCGAGGCCTGAGCCATATTTTGGAGCCAAATTCTGGCTTCATGCACGTATTCGCAGTTTGATATTACGACTTTTTATACCCAACATATGCCAAGTACTGAAAGCGGCAGTGAGTCACATTTTGCACAAACTCCCATGCAGTTTTCAAAATATCCCAATTTCTAGGCCTAAGCCATATAATGGAACCAAATTCTGGCTCTCTGCACGTATTCGCAGTTTAAATTACGACTTTTTTATACCCAACATATGCGAAGTACTGAAAGCAGCGTTTGGTCACATTTGTCCAAAACCTCTATGCAGTTCTCAAAATATCCCAAGCATCCCAATTTCGAGGCCAGAGCCATATTTTGGAGCCAAATTCTGGCTCTCTGCACGTATTCGCTGTTTGAAAAATACGACTTTTTATGCCCAACATATGCCAAGTACTGAATGCGGCGTTTGGTAACATTTGTCCCAAACCTCCCTGCAGTTTTCAAAATATCCCAAATATCCCAATATCGAGGCCTGAGCCATATTTTGGAGCCAAATTCTGACTCTCTGCACCTATTCGCAGTTTGAAATTACAACTTATTATGCCCAACATATGCCAAGTCCTGAAAGCGGCAGTGAGTTACATTTTGTACAAACTCCCCTGCAGTTTTCGAAATATCCCAAATACCCCAATTTCGAGGCCTGAAATATATTTTGGAGCCAAATTCTGGCTTTCTGCACGTATTCGCAGTTTGAATTTGTGAATTTTTTATACCCAACATATGCGAAGTACTGAAAGCTGCGTTTGGTCACATTTGTCCCAAACCTCCCTGCAGTTTTCAAAATATCTCAAACATCCCAATATCGAGACCTGAGCCATATTTTGGAGCCAAATTCTGGCTCTCTGCACGTATTCGCAGTTTGATATTACGACTTTTTATACCCAACATATGACAAGTACTGAAAGTGGCAGTGAGTCACATTTTGCACAAACTCCCCTCCAGTTTTCAAAATATCCCAAATACCCCAATTTCGAGGCCTGAGCCATATTTTTGGAGCCAAATTCTGGCTTCATGCACGTATTCGCAGTTTGATATTACGACTTTTTATACCCAACATATGCCAAGTACTGAAAGCGGCAGTGAGTCACATTTTGCACAAACTCCTATGCAGTTTTCAAAATATCCCAATTTCGAGGCCTAAGCCATATATTGGAGCCAAATTCTGGCTCTTTGCACGTATTCGCAGTTTAAATTACGACTTTTTTATACCCAACATATGCGAAGTACTGAAAGCAGCGTTTGGTCACATTTGTCCAAAACCTCTATGCAGTTTTCAAAATATCCCAAGCATCCCAATTTCGAGGCCAGAGCCATATTTTGGAGCCAAATTCTGGCTCAATGCACGTATTCGCAGCTTGAAATTACGACTTTTTATACCCAACATATGCCAAGTTCTGAAAGTGGCGTTTGGTTACATTTGTCCCAAACCTCCCTGCAGTTTTCAAAGTATCCCAAACATTCCAATATCGAGGCCTGAGCCATATTTTGAAGCCAAATTCTGGCTCTCTGCACGTTTTCGCAGTTTGATATTACGATTTTTTATACCCAACATATGCCAAGTACTGAAAGCGGCAGTGAGTCACATTTTGCACAAACTCCCCTGCAGTTTTCAAAATATCCCAAACTTCCCAATTACGAGGCCTGAGCCATATTTTGGAGCCAAATTCTGGCGCTCTGCACGTATTCGCAGTTTGAAATTACGTCTTTTTATACCCAACATATGCCAAGCCCTGAAAGCGGCAGTGAGTCACATTATGCACAAACTCCCCTGCAGTTTTCAAAATATCCCATATATCCCAATTTTGAGGCCTGAGCCATATTTTGGAATCAAATTCATGCTCAATGCGCGTATTCGCCGTTTGAAATTGCGTCTTTTTTATACCCAACATATGCCAAGTACTGAAAGCAGCGTTTGGTCACATTTGTCCCAATCCCCCCTGCAGTTTTCAAAATATCCCAAATATCCCAATTTCGATGCCTGAGCTATATTTTGGAGTCAAATTCTGGCTCTCTGCACGTATTCGCTGTTTGAAAATTACGATATTTTATGCCCAACATATGCTAAGTACTGAATGCGGCGTTTGGTAACATTTGTCCCAAACCTCCCTGCAGTTTTCAAAATATCCCAAATATCCCAATATCGAGGCCTGAGCCATATTTTGGAGCCAAATTCTGGCTCTATGCACCTATTCGCAGTTTGAAATTACAACTTATTATACCCAACATATGCCAAGTCATGAAAGCGGCAGTGAGTTACATTTTGTACAAACTCCCCTGCAGTTTTCGAAATATCCCAAATACCCCAATTTCGAGGCCTGAGCCATATTTTTGGAGCCAAATTCTGGCTTCATGCACGTATTCGCAGTTTGATATTACGACTTTTTATACACAACATATGCCAAGTACTGAAAGCGGCAGTGAGTCACATTTTGCACAAACTCCTATGCAGTTTTCAAAATATCCCAATTTCGAGGCCTAAGCCATATATTGGAGCCAAATTCTGGCTCTTTGCACGTATTCGCAGTTTAAATTACGACTTTTTTATACCCAACATATGCGAAGTACTGAAAGCAGCGTTTGGTCACATTTGTCCAAAACCTCTATGCAGTTTTCAAAATATCCCAAGCATCCCAATTTCGAGGCCAGAGCCATATTTTGGAGCCAAATTCTGGCTCAATGCACGTATTCGCAGCTTGAAATTACGATTTTTATACCCAACATATGCCAAGTCCTGAAAGTGGCAGTGAGTCACATTTTGCACAAACTCCCCTGCAGGTTTCGAAATATCCCAAATATCCCAATTTCGAGGCTAGAGCCATATTTTGGAGCCAAATTCTGGCTCTCTACAAGTACTCGCTGTTTGAAATTACGAATTTTTATACCCAACATATGCCAAGTATTGAAAGCGGCAGTGATTCACATTTTGCACAAATTCCCCTGCAGTTTTCAAAAAATCCTAAATATCCCAATTTCGAGGCCAGAGCTATATTTTGGAGTCAAATTCTGGCTCTCTGCACGTATTCGCAGTGTGAAATTACGACTTTTTATGCCCAACATATGCCAAGTACTGAATGCGGCGTTTGGTTACATTTGTCCCAAACCTCCCTGCAGTTTTCAAAGTATCCCAAACATTCCAATATCGAGGCCTGAGCCATATTTTGAAGCCAAATTCTGGCTCTCTGCACGTTTTCGCAGTTTGATATTACGATTTTTTATACCCAACATATGCCAAGTACTGAAAGCGGCAGTGAGTCACATTTTGCACAAACTCCCCTGCAGTTTTCAAAATATCCCAAACTTCCCAATTACGAGGCCTGAGCCATATTTTGGAGCCAAATTCTGGCGCTCTGCACGTATTCGCAGTTTGAAATTACGTCTTTTTTTACCCAACATATGCCAAGCCCTGAAAGCGGCAGTGAGTCACATTTTGCACAAACTCCCCTGCAGTTTTCAAAATATCCCATATATCCCAATTTTGAGGCCTGAGCCATATTTTGGAATCAAATTCATGCTCAATGCGCGTATTCGCCGTTTGAAATTGCGACTTTTTTATACCCAACATATGCCAAGTACTGAACAGCGTTTGGTCACATTTGTCCCAATCCCCCCTGCAGTTTTCAAAATATCCCAAATATCCCAATTTCGATGCCTGAGCTATATTTTGGAGTCAAATTCTGGCTCTCTGCACGTATTCGCTGTTTGAAAATTACGACTTTTTATGCCCAACATATGCTAAGTACTGAATGCGGCGTTTGGTAACATTTGTCCCAAACCTCCCTGCAGTTTTCAAAATATCCCAAATATCCCAATATCGAGGCCTGAGCCATATTTTGGAGCCAAATTTTGGCTCTCTGCACCTATTCGCAGTTTGAAAATACAACTTATTATACCCAACATATGCCAAGTCCTGAAAGCGGCAGTGAGTTACATTTTGTACAAACTCCCCTGCAGTTTTCGAAATATCCCAAATACCCCAATTTCGAGGCCTGAGCCATATTTTTGGAGCCAAATTCTGGCTTCATGCACGTATTCGCAGTTTGATATTACGACTTTTTATACACAACATATGCCAAGTACTGAAAGCGGCAGTGAGTCACATTTTGCACAAACTCCTATGCAGTTTTCAAAATATCCCAATTTCGAGGCCTAAGCCATATATTGGAGCCAAATTCTGGCTCTTTGCACGTATTCGCAGTTTAAATTACGACTTTTTTATACCCAACATATGCGAAGTACTGAAAGCAGCGTTTGGTCACATTTGTCCAAAACCTCTATGCAGTTTTAAAAATATCCCAAGCATCCCAATTTCGAGGCCAGAGCCATATTTTGGAGCCAAATTCTGGCTCAATGCACGTATTCGCAGCTTGAAATTACGATTTTTATACGCAACATATGCCAAGTTCTGAAAGTGGCAGTGAGTCACATTTTGCACAAACTCCCCTGCAGGTTTCGAAATATCCCAAATATCCCAATTTCGAGGCTAGAGCAATATTTTGGAGCCAAATTCTGGCTCTCTACAAGTACTCGCTGTTTGAAATTACGAATTTTTATACCCAACATATGCCAAGTATTGAAAGCGGCAGTGAGTCACATTTTGCACAAACTCCCCTGCAGTTTTCAAAATATCCCAAACTTCCCAATTACGAGGCCTGAGCCATATTTTGGAGCCAAATTCTGGCGCTCTGCACGTATTCGCAGTTTGAAATTACGTGTTTTTATACCCAACATATGCCAAGCCCTGAAAGCGGCAGTGAGTCACATTTTGCACAAACTCCCCTGCAGTTTTCAAAATAACCCATATATCCCAATTTTGAGGCCTGAGCCATATTTTGGAATCAAATTCATGCTCAATGCGCGTATTCGCCGTTTGAAATTGCGACTTTTTTATACCCAACATATGCCAAGTACTGAAAGCAGCGTTTGGTCACATTTGTCCCAATCCCCCCTGCAGTTTTCAAAATATCCCAAATATCCCAATTTCGATGCCTGAGCTATATTTTGGAGTCAAATTCTGGCTCTCTGCACGTATTCGCTGTTTGAAAATTACGACTTTTTATGCCCAACATATGCTAAGTACTGAATGCGGCGTTTGGTAACATTTGTCCCAAACCTCCCTGCAGTTTTCAAAATATCCCAAATATCCCAATATCGTGGCCTGAGCCATATTTTGGAGCCAAATTCTGGCTCTCTGCACCTATTCGCAGTTTGAAAATACAACTTATTATACCCAACATATGCCAAGTCCTGAAAGCGGCAGTGAGTTACATTTTGTACAAACTCCCCTGCAGTTTTCGAAATATCCCAAATACCCCAATTTCGAGGCCTGAGCCATATTTTTGGAGCCAAATTCTGGCTTCATGCACGTATTCGCAGTTTGATATTACGACTTTTTATACCCAACATATGCCAAGTACTGAAAGCGGCAGTGAGTCACATTTTGCACAAACTCCTATGCAGTTTTCAAAATATCCCAATTTCGAGGCCTAAACCATATATTGGAGCCAAATTCTGGCTCTTTGCACGTATTCGCAGTTTAAATTACGACTTTTTTATACCCAACATATGCGAAGTACTGAAAGCAGCGTTTGGTCACATTTGTCCAAAACCTCTATGCAGTTTTCAAAATATCCCAAGCATCCCAATTTCGAGGCCAGAGCCATATTTTGGAGCCAAATTCTGGCTCAATGCACGTATTCGCAGCTTGAAATTACGATTTTTATACCCAACATATGCCAAGTCCTGAAAGTGGCAGTGAGTCACATTTTGCACAAACTCCCCTGCAGGTTTCGAAATATCCCAAATATCCCAATTTCGAGGCTAGAGCCATATTTTGGAGCCAAATTCTGGCTCTCTACAAGTACTCGCTGTTTGAAATTACGAATTTTTATACCCAACATATGCCAAGTATTGAAAGCGGCAGTGATTCACATTTTGCACAAATTCCCCTGCAGTTTTCAAAAAATCCTATATATCCCAATTTCGAGGCCAGAGCTATATTTTGGAGTCAAATTCTGGCTCTCTGCACGTGTTCGCAGTGTGAAATTACGACTTTTTATGCCCAACATATGCCAAGTACTGAATGCGGCGTTTGGTTACATTTGTCCCAAACCTCCCTGCAGTTTTCAAAGTATCCCAAACATTCCAATATCGAGGCCTGAGCCATATTTTTGAGCCAAATTATGGCTCTCTGCACGTATTCGCAGTTTGAAATTACGACTTATTATACCCAACATATGCAAAGTACTGAAAGCGGCAATGAGACGCATTTTGCACAAACTCCCCTGCAGTTTTCAAAATATCCCAAACAGCCCAATTTCGAGGCCTGAGCCATATTTTGGAGCCAAATTCTGGCTCTCTGCACATATTCGCAGTTTGAAATTACGACTTTTTTAAACCCAACATATGCGAAGTACTGAGAGCGGCATTTGGTCACATTTGTCACAAACCTACCTGCAGTTTTCAAAATATCTCAAACATCCCAATATCGAGACCTGAGCCATATTTTGGAGCCAAATTCTGGCTCTCTGCACGTATTCGGAGTTTGATATTACGACTTTTTATACCGAACATATGCGAAGTACTGAAAGAGCGTTTGGTCACATTTGTCCCAAACCTCTATGCAGTTTTCAAAATATCCCAAACATCCCAATTTCGAGGCCAGAGCCATATTTTGGAGCCAAATTCTGGCTCTATACACGTATTCGCAGTTTGAAATTACGACTTTTTATACCCAACATATGCTAAGTCCTGAAAGTGGCAGTGAGTCACATTTTGCACAAACTGCCCTGCAGTTTTCGAAATATCCCAAATATCCCAATTTCGAGGCTAGAGCCATATTTTGGAGCCAAATTCTGGCTCTCTGCACGTATTCGCAGTTTGAAATTACGACTTTTTATACCCAACATATGCCAAGTACTGAAAGCGGCAGTGATTCACATTTTGCACAAACTTCCCTGCAGTTTTCAAAATATCCCAAATATCCCAATTTTGAGGCCTGAGCCATATTTTGGAGTCAAATTCTGGCTCTCTGCACGTATTCGCAGTTTGAAATTGCGTCTTTTTTATACCCAACATATGCCAAGTACTGAAAGCGGCGTTTGGTCACATTTGTCCCAATCCCCCCTGCAGTTTTCAAAATATCCCAAATATCCCAATTTCGATGCCTGAACTATATTTTGGAGTCAAATTCTGGCTCTCTGCACGTATTCGCTGTTTGAAAATTACGACTTTTTATGCCCAACATATGCCAAGTACTGAATGCGGCGTTTGGTAACATTTGTCCCAAACCTCCCAGTAGTTTTCAAAATATCCCAAATATCCCAATATCGAGGCCTGAGCCATATTTTGGAGCCAAATTCTGACTCTCTGCACCTTTTCGCAGTTTGAAATTACAACTTATTATACCCAACAAATGCCAAGTCCTGAAAGCGGCAGTGAGCTACATTTTGTACAAACTCCCCTGCAGTTTTCGAAATATCCCAAATACCCCAATTTCGAGGCCTGAGATATATTTTGGAGCCAAATTCTGGCTTTCTGCACGTATTCGCAGTTTGAAATTGCGAATTTTTTATACCCAACATATGCGAAGTACTGAAAGCTGCGTTTGGTCACATTTGTCCCAAACGTCCCTGCAGTTTTCAAAATATCTCAAACATCCCAATATCGAGAACTGAGCCATATTTTTGAGCCAAATTCTGGCTCTCTGCACGTATTCGCAGTTTGATATTACGACTTTTTATACCCAACATATGACAAGTACTGAAAGTGGCAGTGAGTCACATTTTGCACAAACTCCCCTGCAGTTTTCAAAATATCCCAAAAATCCCAATTTCGAGGCCTGAGCCATATTTTGTAGCCAAATTCTGGCTTCATGCACGTATTCGCAGTTTGATATTACGACTTTTTATACCCAACATATGCCAAGTACTGAAAGCGTCAGTGAGTCACATTTTGCACAAACTCCCATGCAGTTTTCAAAATATCCCAATTTCTAGGCCTAAGCCATATAATGGAACCAAATTCTGGCTCTCTGCACGTATTCGCAGTTTAAATTACGACTTTTTAATACCCAACATATGCGAAGTACTGAAAGCAGCGTTTGGTCACATTTGTCCAAAACCTCTATGCAGTTTTCAAAATATCCCAAGCATCCCAATTTCGAGGCCAGAGCCATATTTTGGAGCCAAATTCTGGCTCTCTGCACGTATTCGCTGTTTGAAAAATACGACTTTTTATGCCCAACATATGCCAAGTACTGAATGCGGCGTTTGGTAACATTTGTCCCAAACCTCCCTGCAGTTGTCAAAATATCCCAAATATCCCAATATCGAGGCCTGAGCCATATTTTGGAGCCAAATTCTGACTCTCTGCACCTATTCGCAGTTTGAAATTACAACTTATTATGCCCAACATATGCCAAGTCCTGAAAGCGGCAGTGAGTTACATTTTGTACAAACTCCCCTGCAGTTTTCGAAATATCCCAAATACCCCAATTTCGAGGCCTGAGATATATTTTGGAGCCAAATTCTGGCTTTCTGCACGTATTCGCAGTTTGAAATTGTGAATTTTTTATACCCAACATATGCGAAGTACTGAAAGCTGCGTTTGGTCACATTTGTCCCAAACCTCCCTGCAGTTTTCAAAATATCTCAAACATCCCAATATCGAGACCTGAGCCATATTTTGGAGCCAAATTCTGGCTCTCTGCACGTATTCGCAGTTTGATATTACGACTTTTTATACCCAACATATGACAAGTACTGAAAGTGGCAGTGAGTCACATTTTGCACAAACTCCCCTCCAGTTTTCAAAATATCCCAAATACCCCAATTTCGAGGCCTGAGCCATATTTTTGGAGCCAAATTCTGGCTTCATGCACGTATTCGCAGTTTGATATTACGACTTTTTATACCCAACATATGCCAAGTACTGAAAGCGGCAGTGAGTCACATTTTGCACAAACTCCTATGCAGTTTTCAAAATATCCCAATTTCGAGGCCTAAGCCATATATTGGAGCCAAATTCTGGCTCTTTGCACGTATTCGCAGTTTAAATTACGACTTTTTTATACCCAACATATGCGAAGTACTGAAAGCAGCGTTTGGTCACATTTGTCCAAAACCTCTATGCAGTTTTCAAAATATCCCAAGCATCCCAATTTCGAGGCCAGAACCATATTTTGGAGCCAAATTCTGGCTCAATGCACGTATTCGCAGCTTGAAATTACGACTTTTTATACCCAACATATGCCAAGTTCTGAAAGTGGCGTTTGGTTACATTTGTCCCAAACCTCCCTGCAGTTTTCAAAGTATCCCAAACATTCCAATATCGAGGCCTGAGCCATATTTTGAAGCCAAATTCTGGCTCTCTGCACGTTTTCGCAGTTTGATATTACCATTTTTTATACCCAACATATGCCAAGTACTGAAAGCGGCAGTGAGTCACATTTTGCACAAACTCCCCTGCAGTTTTCAAAATATCCCAAACTTCCCAATTACGAGGCCTGAGCCATATTTTGGAGCCAAATTCTGGCGCTCTGCACGTATTCGCAGTTTGAAATTATGTCTTTTTATACCCAACATATGCCAAGCCCTGAAAGCGGCAGTGAGTCACATTATGCACAAACTCCCCTGCAGTTTTCAAAATATCCCATATATCCCAATTTTGAAGCCTGAGCCATATTTTGGAATCAAATTCATGCTCAATGCGCGTATTCGCCGTTTGAAATTGCGACTTTTTTATACCCAACATATGCGAAGTACTGAAAGCGGCGTTTGGTCACATTTGTCCAAAACCTCTATGCAGTTTTCAAAATTTCCCAAGCATCCCAATTTCGAGGCCAGAGCCATATTTTGGAGCCAAATTCTGGCTCTATGCACGTATTCGCAGTTTGAAATTACGACTTTTTATACCCAACATCTGCCAAGTCCTGAAAGTGGCAGTGAGTCACATTTTGCACACACTCCCCTGCAGGTTTCGAAATATCCCAAATATCCCAATTTCGAGGCTAGAGCCATATTTTGGAGCCAAATTCTGGCTCTCTGCAAGTACTCGCTGTTTGAAATTACGACTTTTTATACCCAACATATGCCAAGTATTGAAAGCGGTAGTGATTCACATTTTGCACAAACTCCCCTGCAGTTTTCAAAAAATCCTAAATATATCAATTTCGAGGCCAGAGCTATATTTTGGAGTCAAATTCTGGCTCTCTGCACGTATTCGCAGTTTGAAATTACGACTTTTTATGCCCAACATATGCCAAGTACTGAATGCGGCGTTTGGTTACATTTGTCCCAACCTCCCTGCAGTTTTCAAAGTATCCCAAACATTCCAATATCGAGGCCTGAGCCATATTTCGGAGCCAAATTCTGGCTCTCTGCACGTATTCGCAGTTTGAAATTACGACTTATTGTACCCAACATATGCCAAGTACTGAAAGCGGCAATGAGACGCATTTTGCACAAACTCCCCTGCAGTTTTCAAAATATCCCAAACAGCCCAATTTCGAGGCCTGAGCCATATTTTGGAGCCAAATTCTGGCTCTCTGCACATATTCGCAGTTTGAAATTACGACTTTTTTATACCCAACATATGCGAAGTACTGAAAGCGGCGTTTGGTCACATTTGTCCCAAACCTCCCTGCAGTTTTCAAAATATCTCAAACATCCCAATATCGAGACCTGAGCCATATTTTGGAGCCAAATTCTGGCTCTCTGCACGTATTCGGAGTTTGATATTACGACTTTTTATACCGAACATATGCGAAGTACTGAAAGAGCGTTTGGTCACATTTGTCCCAAACCTCTATGCAGTTTTCAAAATATCCCAAACATCCCAATTTCGAGGCCAGAGCCATATTTTGGAGCAAAATTCTGGCTCTATGCACGTATTCGCAGTTGGAAATTACGACTTTTTATACCCAACATATGCCAAGTACTGAAAGAGGCAGTGATTCACATTTTGCACAAACTTCCCTGCAGTTTTCAAAATATCCCAAATATCCCAATTTTGAGGCCTGAGCCATATTTTGGAGTCAAATTCTGGCTCTCTGCACGTATTCGCAGTTTGAAATTGCGTCTTTTTTATACCCAACAAATGCCAAGTACTGAAAGCGGCGTTTGGTCACATTTGTCCCAATCCCCCCTGCAGTTTTCAAAATATCCCAAATATCCCAATTTCGATGCCTGAACTATATTTTGGAGTCAAATTCTGGCTCTCTGCACGTATTCGCTGTTTGAAAATTACGACTTTTTATGCCCAACATATGCCAAGTACTGAATGCGGCGTTTGGTAACATTTGTCCCAAACCTCCCTGCAGTTTTCAAAATATCCCAAATATCCCAATATCGAGGCCTGAGCCATATTTTGGAGCCAAATTCTGACTCTCTGCACCTTTTCGCAGTTTGAAATTACAACTTATTATACCCAACATATGCCAAGTCCTGTAAGCGGCAGTGAGCTACATTTTGTACAAACTCCCCTGCAGTTTTCGAAATATCCCAAATACCCCAATTTCGAGGCCTGAGATATATTTTGGAGCCAAATTCAGGCTTTCTGCACGTATTCGCAGTTTGAAATTGCGAATTTTTTATACCCAACATATGCGAAGTACTGAAAACTGCGTTTGGTCACATTTGTCCCAAACCTCCCTGCAGTTTTCAAAATATTTCAAACATCCCAATATCGAGAACTGAGCCATATTTTTGAGCCAAATTCTGGCTCTCTGCACGTATTCGCAGTTTGATATTACGACTTTTTATACCCAACATATGACAAGTACTGAAAGTGGCAGTGAGTCACATTTTGCACAAACTCCCCTGCAGTTTTCAAAATATCCCAAAAATCCCAATTTCGAGGCCTGAGCCATATTTTGGAGTCAAATTCTGGCTCTCTGCACGTATTCGCAGTTTGAAATTGCGTCTTTTTTATACCCAACATATGCCAAGTACTGAAAGCGGCGTTTGGTCACATTTGTCCCAATCCCCCCTGCAGTTTTCAAAATATCCCAAATATCCCAATTTCGATGCCTGAACTATATTTTGGAGTCAAATTCTGGCTCTCTGCACGTATTCGCTGTTTCAAAATTACGACTTTTTAAGCCCAACATATGCTAAGTACTGAATGCGGCAATGAGACGCATTTTGCACAAACTCCCCTGCAGTTTTCAAAATATCCCAAAGAGCCCAATTTCGAGGCCTGAGCCATATTATAGAGCCAAATTCTGGCTCTCTGCACATATTCGCAGTTTGAAATTACGACTTTTTTATACCCAACATATGCGAAGTACTGAAAGCGGCGTTTGGTCACATTTGTCCAAAACCTCTATGCAGTTTTCAAAATTTCCCAATCATCCCAATTTCGAGGCCAGAGCCATATTTTGGTGCCAAATTCTGGCTCTATGCACGTATTCGCAGTTTGAAATTACGACTTTTTATACCCAACATCTGCCAAGTCCTGAAAGTGGCAGTGAGTCACATTTTGCACAAACTCCCCTGCAGGTTTCGAAATATCCCAAATATCCCAATTTCGAGGCTAGAGCCATATTTTGGAGCCAAATTCTGGCTCTCTGCAAGTACTCGCTGTTTGAAATTACGTCTTTTTATACCCAACATATGCCAAGTATTGAAAGCGGTAGTGATTCACATTTTGCACAAACTCCCCTGCAGTTTTCAAAAAATCCTAAATATATCAATTTCGAGGCCAGAGCTATATTTTGGAGTCAAATTCTGGCTCTCTGCACGTATTCGCAGTTTGAAATTACGACTTTTTATGCCCAACATATGCCAAGTACTGAATGCGGCGTTTGGTTACATTTGTCCCAACCTCCCTGCAGTTTTCAAAGTATCCCAAACATTCCAATATCGAGGCCTGAGCCATATTTCGGAGCCAAATTCTGGCTCTCTGCACGTATTCGCAGTTTGAAATTACGACTTATTGTACCCAACATATGCCAAGTACTGAAAGCGGCAATGAGACGCATTTTGCACAAACTCCCCTGCAGTTTTCAAAATATCCCAAACAGCCCAATTTCGAGGCCTGAGCCATATTTTGGAGCCAAATTCTGGCTCTCTGCACATATTCGCAGTTTGAAATTACGACTTTTTTATACCCAACATATGCGAAGTACTGAAAGCGGCGTTTGGTCACATTTGTCCCAAACCTCCCTGCAGTTTTCAAAATATCTCAAACATCCCAATATCGAGACCTGAGCCATATTTTGGAGCCAAATTCTGGCTCTCTGCACGAATTCGGAGTTTGATATTACGACTTTTTATACCGAACATATGCGAAGTACTGAAAGAGCGTTTGGTCACATTTGTCCCAAACCTCTATGCAGTTTTCAAAATATCCCAAACATCCCAATTTCGAGGCCAGAGCCATATTTTGGAGCCAAATTCTGGCTCTATGCACGTATACGCAGTTGGAAATTACTACTTTTTATACCCAACATATGCCAAGTACTGAAAGAGGCAGTGATTCACATTTTGCACAAACTTCCCTGCAGTTTTCAAAATATCCCAAATATCCCAATTTTGAGGCCTGAGCCATATTTTGGAGTCAAATTCTGGCTCTCTGCACGTATTCGCAGTTTGAAATTGCGTCTTTTTTATACCCAACAAATGCCAAGTACTGAAAGCAGCGTTTGGTCACATTTGTCCCAATCCCCGCTGCAGTTTTCAAAATATCCCAAATATCCCAATTTCGATGCCTGAACTATATTTTGGAGTCAAATTCTGGCTCTGCACGTATTCGCTGTTTGAAAATTACGACTTTTTATGCCCAACATATGCCAAGTACTGAATGCGGCGTTTGGTAACATTTGTCCCAAACCTCCCTGCAGTTTTCAAAATATCCCAAATATCCCAATATCGAGGCCTGAGCCATATTTTGGAGCCAAATTCTGACTCTCTGCACCTTTTCGCAGTTTGAAATTACAACTTATTATACCCAACATATGCCAAGTCCTGTAAGCGGCAGTGAGCTACATTTTGTACAAACTCCCCTGCAGTTTTCGAAATATCCCAAATACCCCAATTTCGAGGCCTGAGATATATTTTGGAGCCAAATTCAGGCTTTCTGCACGTATTCGCAGTTTGAAATTGCGAATTTTTTATACCCAACATATGCGAAGTACTGAAAACTGCGTTTGGTCACATTTGTCCAAAACCTCCCTGCAGTTTTCAAAATATCTCAAACATCCCAATATCGAGAACTGAGCCATATTTTTGAGCCAAATTCTGGCTCTCTGCACGTATTCGCAGTTTGATATTACGACTTTTTATACCCAACATATGACAAGTACTGAAAGTGGCAGTGAGTCACATTTTGCACAAACTCCCCTGCAGTTTTCAAAATATCCCAAAAATCCCAATTTCGAGGCCTGAGCCATATTTTGGAGTCAAATTCTGGCTCTCTGCACGTATTCGCAGTTTGAAATTGCGTCTTTTTTATACCCAACATATGCCAAGTACTGAAAGCGGCGTTTGGTCACATTTGTCCCAATCCCCCCTGCAGTTTTCAAAATATCCCAAATATCCCAATTTCGATGCCTGAACTATATTTTGGAATCAAATTCTGGCTCTCTGCACGTATTCGCTGTTTCAAAATTACGACTTTTTAAGCCCAACATATGCCAAGTACTGAATGCGGCAATGAGACGCATTTTGCACAAACTCCCCTGCAGTTTTCAAAATATCCCAAACAGCCCAATTTCGAGGCCTGAGCCATATTATGGAGCCAAATTCTGGCTCTCTGCACATATTCGCAGTTTGAAATTACGACTTTTTTATACCCAACATATGCGAAGTACTGAAAGCGGCGTTTGGTCACATTTATCCCAAACCTCCCTGCAGTTTTCAAAATATCTCAAACATCCCAATATCGAGACCTGAGCCATATTTTGGAGCCAAATTCTTGCTCTCTGCACGTATTCGGAGTTTGATATTACGACTTTTTATACCGAACATATGCGAAGTACTGAAAGAGCGTTTGGTCACATTTGTCCCAAACCTCTATGCAGTTTTCAAAATATCCCAAACATCCCAATTTCGAGGCCAGAGCCATATTTTGGAGCCAAATTCTGGCTCTATGCACGTATTCGCAGTTTGAAATTACGACTTTTTATACCCAACATATGCTAAGTCCTGAGTGGCAGTGAGTCACATTTTGCACAAACTGCCCTGCAGTTTTCGAAATATCCCAAATATCCCAATTTCGAGGCTAGAGCCATATTTTGGAGCCAAATTCTGGCTCTCTGCACGTATTCGCAGTTTGAAATTACGACTTTTTATACCCAACATATGCCAAGTACTGAAAGCGGCAGTGATTCACATTTTGCACAAACTTCCCTGCAGTTTTCAAAATATCCCAAATATCCCAATTTTGAGGCCTGAGCCATATTTTGGAGTCAAATTCTGGCTCTCTGCAAGTATTCGCAGTTTGAAATTGCGTCTTTTTTATACCCAACAAATGCCAAGTACTGAAAGCGGCGTTTGGTCACATTTGTCCCAATCCCCCCTGCAGTTTTCAAAATATCCCAAATATCCCAATTTCGATGCCTGAACTATATTTTGGAGTCAAATTCTGGCTCTCTGCACGTATTCGCTGTTTGAAAATTACGACTTTTTATGCCCAACATATGCCAAGTACTGAATGCGGCGTTTGGTAACATTTGTCCCAAACCTCCCTACAGTTTTCAAAATATCCCAAATATCCCAATATCGAGGCCTGAGCCATATTTTGGAGCCAAATTCTGACTCTCTGCACTTATTCGCAGTTTGAAATTACAACTTATTATACCCAACATATGCCAAGTCCTGAAAGCGGCAGTGAGCTACATTTTGTACAAACTCCCCTGCAGTTTTCGAAATATCCCAAATACCCCAATTTCGAGGCCTGAGATATATTTTGGAGCCAAATTCTGGCTTTCTGCACGTATTCGCAGTTTGAAATTGTGAATTTTTTATACCCAACATATGCGAAGTACTGAAAGCTGCGTTTGGTAACATTTGTCCCAAACCCCCCCTGCAGTTTTCAAAATATCCCAAATATCCAAATTTCGAGGCCTGAGCCAAATTTTGGAGCCAAATTCTGGCTCTCTGCACGTATTCACATTTTGATATTACGACTTTTTATACCCAACATATGACAAGTACTGAAAGTGGCAGTGAGTCACATTTTGCACAAACTCCCCTGCAGTTTTCAAAATATCCCAAAAATCCCAATTTCGAGGCCTGAGCCATATTTTGGAGCCAAATTCTGGCTTCATGCACGTATTCGCAGTTTGATATTAAGACTTTTTATACCCAACATATGCCAAGTACTGAAAGCGGCAGTGAGTCACATTTTGCACAAACTCCCATTCAGTTTTCAAAATATCCCAATTTCGAGGCCTAAGCCATATATTGGAACCAAATTCTGGCTCTCTGCACGTATTTGCAGTTTAAAATTACGACTTTTTTATACCCAACATATGCGAAGTACTGAAAGCGGCGTTTGGTCACATTTGTCCAAAACCTCTATGCAGTTTTCAAAATTTCCCAAGCATCCCAATTTCGAGGCCAGAGCCATATTTTGGAGCCAAATTCTGGCTCTATGCACGTATTCGCAGTTTGAAATTACGACTTTTTATACCCAACATCTGCCAAGTCCAGAAAGTGGCAGTGAGTCACATTTTGCACAAACTCCCCTGCAGGTTTCGAAATATCCCAAATATCCCAATTTCGAGGCTAGAGCCATATTTTGGAGCCAAATTCTGGCTCTCTGCAAGTACTCGCTGTTTGAAATTACGACTTTTTATACCAAACATATGCCAAGTATTGAAAGCGGTAGTGATTCACATTTTGCACAAACTCCCCTGCAGTTTTCAAAAAATCCTAAATATATCAATTTCGAGGCCAGAGCTATATTTTGGAGTCAAATTCTGGCTCTCTGCACGTATTCGCAGTTTGAAATTACGACTTTTTATGCCCAACATATGCCAAGTACTGAACGCAGCGTTTGGTTACATTTGTCCCAAACCTCCCTGCAGTTTTCAAAGTATCCCAAACATTCCAATATCGAGGCCTGAGCCATATTTTGGAGCCAAATTCTGGCGCTCTGCATGTATTCGCAGTTTGAAATTACGTCTTTTTGTACCCAACATATGCCAAGTCCTGAAAGCGGCAGTGAGTCACATTTTGCACAAACTCCCCTGCAGTTTTCAAAATATCCCAAATATCCCAATTTTGAGGCCTGAGCCATATTTTGGAGTCAAATTCTGGCTCTCTGCACGTATTCGCTGTTTGAAATTGCGTCTTTTTTATACCCAACATATGCCAAGTACTGAAAGCGGCGTTTGGTCACATTTGTCCCAATCCCCCCTGCAGTTTTCAAAATATCCCAAATATCCCAATTTCGAGGCCTGATCTATATTTTGGAGTCAAATTCTGGCTCTCTGCACGAATTCACAGTTTGAAATTACAACTTATTATACCCAACATATGCCAAGTCCTGAAAGCAGCAGTGAGTTACATTTTGTACAAACTCCCCTGCATTTTTCAAAATATCCCAAATACCCCAATTTCGAGGCTTGAGCCATATTTTGGAGCCAAATTCTGGCTTTCTGCACGTATTCACAGTTTGAAATTGCGACTTTTTTATACCCATCATATGCCATGTACTGAAAGCGGCAGTGAGTCACATTTTGCACAAACTCCCCTGCAGTTTTCGAAATATCCCAAATATCCTAATTTCGAGGCTAGAGCCATATTTTGGAGCCAAATTCTGGCTCTCTGCACGTATTCGCTGTTTGAAATTACAACTTTTTATACCCAACATATGCACCCAGCAAACACAAATCATCTAGAAAACGTTCGTCTATCTCTTCCCATAGGCGTGGGAATGAATTGCATTGAGAATGGTGCAGGAGAGCCTTTGAGAAACTTTTAATAAAAAAATCCAAACACAAAGGTTTTATAATAAATTGTTTTTCTACAACTATTTTGTTCCTACTGTATTACAAATAGTTTTTACATGTTTAAATATAAAATTTATGGTGTTTTTATTGTAAAATTCATTAATAAATTGTGAATGATATTTATTGGCTCAGTGAAACGTTCAAAATCCATTTAGTTATAATATGATCAGAAAAAAGTAGTTTTCCAAATTTTCAAAAAATCGCTCTTTTTAACACAATTTGACTCCTTATGCTTTCCACTATACACTAATATCATGTTTAAATATATAATTTATGCATTATTCCCTAAGATAATTTATATAAATTATAAAAGTTGCTGGAAAGTGGTGTGAAAGAATCTGAAAACGTTTTGTTGTCTTATATTGGCGTGTTCTTATTAACTAGAGTGAGCGAGAATGGGTAAGAGTGACTGAAGGTGAGTGAGAGTGTGTAAGTGTGAGTGAGAGTGAGTAAAAGTAAGAGTGAGTGAGAGTAAGAGTAACAGAGTGAGTAAGCGTGATTGAGAGTAAGAGTGACAGAGTGAGTAAGAGTGAGAGTAAAAGTGATTGAGAGTAAGGGTGAGTAAGAGTGATTGAGAGTTAGAGTGAGAGTAAGAGTGATTGAGAATGAGAGTAAGAGTGATTGAGAGTTAGTGAGAGTAAGAGTGATTGAGAGTAAGAATGAGAGTAAGGGTGAGTAAGAGTGATTGAGAGTTAGAGTGAGAGTAAGAGTGATTGACAATGAGAGTAAGAGTGATTCAGAGTTAGTGAGAGTAAGAGTGATTGAGAGTAAGAGTGACTGAGAGTAAGAGTGATTGAGAGTAAGAGTGATTGGGAGTAAGAGTGATTGGGAGTAAGAGCGATTGGGATTAGGAGTAAGAGTGAGAGTAAGAGTGAGAGTAGGAGTAAGAATGAGAATATGAGTGATTGAGAGTAAGAGTAAGAATGAGAGTAAGAGTGATTGAGAGTAAGAGTGATTGGGAGCAAGAGTGATTGGGAGTAAGAGTAAGAGTGAGTAAGAGTAAGAATGAGAGTAAAAGTGATTGAGAGTAGGAGTGATTGGGAGTAGGACTGATTGGGAGTAGGAGTGATTGAGAGTAAGAGTGATTGAGAGTAAGAGTATGGGAGTAAGAGAGTATGAATGGGTAAGGGTGACTGAGAGTGAGTAAGAGTGACAGAGAGTAAGAGTGACAGAGAAAAGAGTGACAGAGAGAAAGTGACAGAGAGTAAGAGTGACAGAGTAAGAGTGGCAGAGAGTAAGAGTGACAGAGAGTAAGAGTGACAGAGTGTAAGAGTGACAGAGAGTAAGAGTGACAGAGAGTAAGAGTGACAGAGAGTAAGAGTGAGTATGAGAGTAAGAGTGACAGAGAGTAAGAGTGAGTATGAGAGTAAGAGTGAGTATGAGAGTGAGTAAAAGTGATTGAGAGTTAGTGAGAGTAAGAGTGATTGAGAGTAAGAGTGATTGAGAGTAAGAGTGATTGAGAGTAAGAGTGATTGAGAGTAAGAGTGATTGGGAGTAGGAGTGATTGGGAGTAAGAGTGATTGGGAGTAAGAGTGATTGGGAGTAGGAGTAAGAGTGAGAGTAGGAGTAAGAGTGAGAGTAGGAGTAAGAATGAGAATATGAGTGATTGAGAGTAAGAGTGAGTAAAAGTAAGAATGAGAGTAAGAGTGATTGAGAGTAAGAGTGATTGGGAGTAAAAGTAATTGGGAGTAAGAGTGAGAGTAAGAGTAAGAATGAGAATAAGAGTGATTGAGAGTAAGAGTGATTGGGAGTAAGAGTGAGAGTAAGAGTGAGTAAGAGTAAGAATGAGAATATGAGTAATTGAGAGTAAGAGTAAGAATGAGAGTAAGAGTGATTGAGAGTAAGAGTGATTGGGAGCAAGAGTGATTGGGAGTAAGAGTAAGAGTGAGTAAGAGTAAAAATGAGAGTAAGAGCAATTGAGAGTAGGAGTGATTGGGAGTAGGAGTGATTGGGAGTAGGAGTGATTGAGAGTAAGAGTGATTGAGAGTAGGAGTATGAGAGTAAGAGTGAGTATGAATGGGTAAGGGTGACTGAGAGTGAGTAAGAGTGACAGAGAGTTAGAGTGACAGAGAGAAAGAGTGACAGAGAGAAAGAGTGACAGAGAGTAAGAGTGACAGAGTAAGAGTGGCAGAGAGTAAGAGTGACAGAGAGTAAGAGTGACAGAGAGTAAGAGTGACAGAGAGTAAGAGTGACAGAGAGTAAGAGTGACAGAGAGTAAGAGTGAGTATGAGAGTAAGAGTGACAGAGAGTAAGAGTGAGTATGAGAGTAAGAGTGAGTATGAGAGTGAGTAAAAGTGATTGAGAGTTAGTGAGAGTAAGAGTGATTGAGAGTAAGAGTGATTGAGAGTAAGAGTGATTGAGAGTAAGAGTGATTGAGAGTAAGAGTGATTGAGAGTAAGAGAGATTGGGAGTAGGAGTGATTGGGAGTAAGAGTGATTGGGAGTATGAGTGATTGGGAGTAGGAGTAAGAGTGAGAGTAGGAGTAAGAGTGAGAGTAGGAGTAAGAGTGAGAGTAGGAGTAAGAATGAGAATATGAGTGATTGAGAGTAAGAGTGAGTAAAAGTAAGAATGAGAGTAAGAGTGATTGAGAGTAAGAGTGATTGGGAGTAAAAGTAATTGGGAGTAAGAGTGAGAGTAAGAGTAAGAATGAGAATAAGAGTGATTGAGAGTAAGAGTGATTGGGAGTAAGAGTAAGAGTGAGAGTAAGAGTGAGTAAGAGTAAGAATGAGAATATGAGTAATTGAGAGTAAGAGTAAGAATGAGAGTAAGAGTGATTGAGAGTAAGAGTGATTGGGAGCAAGAGTGATTGGGAGTAAGAGTAAGAGTGAGTAAGAGTAAGAATGAGAGTAAGAGCAATTGAGAGTAGGAGTGATTGGGAGTAGGAGTGATTGGGAGTAGGAGTGATTGAGAGTAAGAGTGATTGAGAGTAAGAGTATGAGAGTAAGAGTGAGTATGAATGGGTAAGGGTGACTGAGAGTGAGTAAGAGTGACAGAGAGTTAGAGTGACAGAGAGAAAGAGTGACAGAGAGAAAGAGTGACAGAGAGTAAGAGTGACAGAGTAAGAGTGGCAGAGAGTAAGAGTGACAGAGAGTAAGAGTGACAGAGAGTAAGAGTGACAGAGAGTAAGAGTGACAGAGAGTAAGAGTGACAGAGAGTAAGAGTGAGTATGAGAGTAAGAGTGAGAGAGAGTAAGAGTGATTGGGAGTAGGAGTAAGAGTGAGAGTAGGAGTAAGAGTGAGAGTAGGAGTAAGAATGAGAATATGAGTGATTGAGAGTAAGAGTGAGTAAGAGTAAGAATGAGAGTAAGAGTGATTGAGAGTAAGAGTGATTGAGAGTAAGAGTGATTGGGAGTAAGAGTAAGAGTGAGAGTAAGAGTGAGAAAGAGTAAGAATGAGAGTAATAGTGATTGAGAGTAGGAGTGATTGGGAGTAGGAGTGATTGGGAGTAGGAGTGATTGGGAGTAAGAATGATTGAGAGTAAGAGTTATTGAGAGTAAGAGTATGAGAGTAAGAGTGAGTATGAATGGGTAAGGGTGACTGAGAGTGAGTAAGAGTGACAGAGAGTAAGAGTGACAGAGAGTAAGAGTGACAGAGAGTAAGAGTGACAGAGAGTAAGAGTGACAGAGAGTAAGAATGACAGACAGTAAGAGTGACAGAGAGTAAGAGTGACAGAGAGTAAGAGTGACAGAGTAAGAGTGGCAGAGAGTAAGAGTGACAGAGAGTAAGAGTGACAGAGAGTAAGAGTGACAGAGAGTAAGAGTGACAGAGTAAGAGTGACAGAGTAAGAGTGAGTATGAGAGTAAGAGTGACAGAGTAAGAGGGAGTATGAGAGTAAGAGTGAGTATGAGAGTGAGTAAGAGTGAGAGTTAGTGAGAGTAAGAGTGATTGAGAGTAAGAGTGAGAGTAAGAGTGATTGAGAGTAAGAGTGATTGAGAGTAAGAGTGATTTAGAGTAAGAGTGATTGGGAGTAAGAGTGATTGGGAGTAAGAGTGATTGGGAGTAGGAGTAAGAGTGAGAGTAGGAGTAAGAGTGAGAGTAGGAGTAAGAATGAGAATATGAGTGATTGAGAGTAAGAGTGAGTAGGAGTAAGAATGAGAGTATGAGTGATTGAGAGTAAGAGTGACTGGGAGTAAGAGTGATTGGGAGTAAGAGTAAGAGTGAGAGTAAGAGTAAGAGTGATTGAGAGTAAGAGTGATTGGGAGTAAGAGTGAGAGTAAGAGTGATTGGGAGTAAGAGTGAGAGTAAGAGTGAGTAAGAGTAAGAATGAGAGTAAGAGTGATTGAGAGTAGGAGTGATTGGGAGTAGGAGTGATTGGGAGTAAGAGTGATTGAGAGTAAGAGTGACTGAAAGTACGAGTGATTGAGAGTAAGAGTGATTGAGAGTCAGAGTGATTGAGAGTAAGAGTATGAGAGTAAGAGTGAGTATGAATGGATAAGGGTGACTGAGAGAGAGTAAGAGTGACAGAGAGTAGGAGTGACAGAGAGTAAGAGTGACAGAGAGTAAGAGTGACAGAGAGTAAGAGTGACAGAGAGTTAGAGTGACAGAGTAAGAGTGACAGAGAGTAAGAGTAAGTATGAGCAAGAGTGACAGAGAGTAAGAGTGAGTATGAGAGTAAGAGTGAGTATGAGAGTGAGTAAGGATGACTGAGAGTAAGAGCGAGTAATAGTGCGTAAGAGTGATTGAGAGTAAGAGTGATTGAGAGTAAGAGTATGAGAGTAAGAGTGAGTATGAATGGGAAAGGATGACTGAGAGTGAGTAGGAGTGACAGAGAGTAAGAGTGACAGAGAGTAAGAGTGACAGAGTAAGAGTGAAAGAGAGTAAGAGTGATAGAGAGTAAGAGTGACAGAGAGTAAGAGTGACAGAGAGTAAGAGTGACAGAGTAAGAGTGACAGAGAGTAAGAGTGACAGAGAGTAAGAGTGACAGAGAGTAAGAGTGACAGAGAGTAAGAGTGGCAGAGAGTAAGAATGGCAGAGAGTAAGAGTGACAGAGAGTAAGAGTGACAGAGAGTAAGAGTGACAGAGAGTAAGAGTGACAGAGAGTAAGAGTGGCAGAGTAAGAGTGACAGAGAGTAAGAGTGACAGAGAGTAAGAGTGAGTATGAGAGTAAGAGTGACAGAGAGTAAGAGTGAGTATGAGAGTAAGAGTGAGTAAGGATGACTGAGAGTAAGAGTGAGTAATAGTGCGTAAGAGTGATTGAGAGTAAGAGTGAGTAATAGTGTGTAAGAGTGATTGAGAGTAAAAGTGAGTAATAGTGCGTAAGAGTGATTGAGAGTGAGAGTGATTATGAGAGAGTTAAGAGTGTGAGGTGTGAGAGGGTAACTGGCCAGGGAAGCAGGATGTGTGGTCACAGATAGGCCTAGGCCTAGGCCTCGTGATCTCTAATGTTGGTTTTTTTATATATGTTGGATTTTTTTGTCCTGTTTCAAATTATAATTATTTAGCAGGAATGTAATAAGATATTGCACAGTATTAATGTGACAATAATATATGCATTATTTCCTTGATAAACAAACTTGTTGTTCAAAGATAATATACAATCTTTGAAGGAAACATTTTGAGAGGGCGAGCTGGCAACACTAGGCTGGTGGTGAGAGACACATGGTTAGTTGTGCTCAGACCTTCAGTTGTGAAGGGTGTGTCCCAGCAGGCCGCCACCAGCCGCCACCCGCCGCCACTACCCACCACCACCAGCCGCCACCCACCACCGCCACCCGCCACCAGCTGCCACCACCCACCACCACCCACCACCGCCACCACCAGCCGCCACCCGCCACCACCAGTCACCATCAGCTGCCACCGCCCGCCACCAGCTGCCACCACCGCCCGCCACCAGCCGACACCGCCCGTCACCAGCTGCCACCACCACCAACCGCCACCACCGCCCGCCATCAGCCGCCACTGCCCGTTGCCACAGTCGCCACCGCCAGCCGCCACCCGCCACCACCACCCACCTCCACAGCCACCGCCGCCCGCCACCACCCACCACCACCAGCCGCCACCACCCACCACCACCAGCCGCCACCCGCCACCACCACAGCCGCCGCCACCACCACCACCCATCACCGCCGCCACCACCCATCTCCACCGCCACCACCCACCACAGCCGCCACCACCACCCACCACCGCCGCCACCACCACCCGCTACCACCAGCCGCCACAAGCCGCCACCGCCCGCCACCAGCCGCCATCACCGCCACCACAAGCCGCCATCACCGCCACCACCAGCCACCATCAGCTGCCACCGCCACCAGCCGCCACCGCCCGCCACCAGCTGCCACCACCACCAGCCGCCACCACCGCCCGCCACCAGCCGCCACCGCCCGCTACCAGCTGCCACCACCACCAGCTGCCACCACCGCCCGCTATCAGCCGCCACCGCCCGTTGCCACAGTCGCCACCGCCAGCCGCCACCCGCCACCACCAGCCGCATTCACAGCCACCACCAGCCGCCATCAGCTGCCACAGCCACCAGCCGTCACCACTAGCCTCCACCACCGCCACCAGCTGCCACCGCCCGCCACCAGCCGCCACCACCAGCCACCACCACCGCCACCACAACCGCCCGCTATCAGCCGTCACCGCCCGTTGCCACAGTCGCCACCGCAAGCCGCCACCGCCAGCCGCCACCAACCCCCACCACCGCCGATCGCCACCACCCATCACAGCCGCCGCCACCCGCCACCGCCCGCCACCGCCCACCACTACCGCCCGCCACCACCGCCCGCCACCACCGCCACCGCCGCCACTGTCCGCCACCGCCAGACACAGCCGCCAGTGTCCGCCACCGCCACCACTGTCCGCCCACCACCACTGTCCGCCACCGCCACCACTGTCCGCCACCGCCACCACTGTCCGCCACCACTGTCCGCCACCACTGTCCGCCACCGGCACCACTGTCCGCCACCGCCACCACTGTCCGCCACCACTGTCCGTCCGCCGCCACCACTGACAACCACCGCCACCACTGTCCGCCACCGCCACCACTGTCCGCCCGCCGCCACTGTCCGCCCGCCGCCACCACTGTCCGCCCGCCGCCACTGTCCGCATGCCGCCACTGTGCGCCCGCCGCCGCCACTGTCCGCCCGCCGCCACTGTCCGCATGCCGCCACTGTCCACCACCGCCGCCACTGTCCGCCAAAGCCGCCACACTCTGCCCGCCGCCACTGTCCGCCACCGCCACCACTGTTCGCCACCGCCACCACTGTCCGCCACCGCCACCACTGTCCGCCCGCCGCCACTGTCCGCCCGCCACCACTGTCCGCCCGCCGCCGCCACTGTCCGCCCGCCGCCGCCACTATCCGCCCGCCGCCACTGTCCGCCCGCCGCCACCACTGTCCGCCAGCCGCCACTGTCCGCATGCCGCCACTGTCCGCCACAGCCGCCACTGTCCGCCCGCCGCCACCACTGTCCGCCACCGTCACCACTGTCCGCAACCGCCACCACTGTCCGCCACCGCCACCACTGTCCGCCACCGCCACCACTGTCCGCCACCGCCACCACTGTCCGCCACCGTCACAACTCTCCGCCACCGCCACCACTGTCCGCCACCGCCACCACTGTCCACCACTGCCACCACTGTCCGCCCGCCGCCACCACTGTCCGCCCGCTGCCACTGTCCACCACCGCCATCACTGTCCGCCCGCCACCACTGTCCGCCCGCCGCCACCCAGCAAACAATTTTAGGTTGCCACAACATATCTGGAAAGTATTTGAAAGTCTGGGAAACGTTTGTTTTATCGTATCAGATACGATATTGTGTGTGGACTTAAATGGGTTTCCAAAACTTATAACCAAGACATATGTATCTAACACTAATTTGAGATGTTGTGGCAACTTTACACTCCTAACATGAGTCATTCATAATCTATTCATATACCAATATGAATCTCTTATGAAAGGTTTGAGCCAATAATCTGAACCCTTTTCACATCTTTGTGTTTAAAGTTAAATTTCTTTAAATTAAATTATATTTTATATTATATTATTTTTATTATATTTTATATTATATTATTATTTTCAATTTAAATATTAAAACCAATTTAAGGGTAAAAAAAATCTAATAATTTATATTTATTTTATTATTTACTAACAATTATAATTATTTACTAACGGAGAGAGGGGAGGCTGTACGGCGGAGAGTGGCGGCTGTGGCGGACAGTGGCGGCGGTGGCGGATAGTGGCGGCGGGCGGACAGTGGCGGCGGGCGGACAGTGGCGGCGGCGGGCGGACAGTGGCGGCGGGCGGACAGTGGCGGCGGCGGGCGGACAGTGGCGGCGGCGGGCGGACAGTGGCGGCGGGCGGACAGTGGCGGCGGTGGCGGATAGTGGCGGCGGGCGGACAGTGGCGGCGGGCGGACAGTGGCGGCTGTGGCGGATAGTGGCGGCGGGCGGACCGTGGCGGCGGTGGTGGACAGTGGCGGCGGGCGGACAGTGGCGGCGGCGGGCGGACAGTGGCGGCGGCGGGCGGACAGTGGCGTCGGCGGGCGGACAGTGGCGGCGGCGGGCGGACAGTGGCGGCGGCGGGCGGACAGTGGCGGCGGCGGGCGGACAGTGGCGGCGGCGGGCGGACAGTGGCGGCGGCGGGCGGACAGTGGCGGCGGCGGGCGGACAGTGGCGGCGGCGGGCGGACAGTGGAGGCGGCGGGCGGACAGTGGTGGCGGCGGGCGGACAGTTGTGGCGGTGGCAGACAGTGGTGGCGGTGGCGGACAGTGGCGGACAATGGCGGCGGTGGCGGACAGTGACGGCGGTGGCGGACAGTGGCGGACACTGGCGGCTGTGTCTGGCGGTGGTGGCGGGCGGTGGCGGGTGGCGGCGTCTGTGATGAGTGGTGGCGGCTGGCGGTGGTGGGTGGTGGTGGCGGCGGTGGTGGTGGGTGGTGGTGGCGGCGGCGGCTGGTGGTGGTGGGTGGTGGCGGCGGTGGTGGTGGGTGGTGGCGGCGGCGGCGGCTGGTGGTGGTGGGTGGTGGCGGCGGGTGGTGGGTGGCGGCGGCGGCTGGTGGTGGCGGCGGGTGGTGGGTGGTGGCGGCTGTGGTAGGTGGTGGCGGGCGGTGGCGGGCGGTGGCGGGCGGCGGCGGCTGTGGTGGGTGGTGACGATCGGCGGTGGGGGGGGCTGGTGGCGGCTGGCGGTGGCGGCTTGCAGTGGCGACTGTGGCAACGGGCGGTGACGGCTGATAGCGGGCGGTGGTGGCGGCTGGTGGCAGGTGGTGGTGGCGGTGGTGGCGGCTGGTGGTGGCGGCTGGTGGTGGTGGCAGCTGGTGGCGGTGATGGCGGCTGGTGGTGGTGGCAGCTGGTGGCGGTGATGGCGGCTGGTGGTGGTGGTGGTGGCGGCTGGTGGTGGTGGCAGCTGGTGGCGGCTGGTGGTGGTGGTGGTGGTGATGGCGGCTGGTGGCGGGTAGTGGCGGTTTGTGGCGGCTGGTGGTGGCGGCGGTGGTGGGTGGTGGTGGTGGGTGGTGGTGGCGGCTGTGGTGGGTGGTGGCGGTGGTGTCGGCGGCGGGTGTGGTGGGTGGTGGCGGCGGCGGCGGCGGCGGTGGTGGTGGGTGGTGGTGGCGGCGGCGGTGATGGGTGGTGGCGGCGGTGGTGGTGGGTGGTGGTGGCGGCGGTGGTGGTGGGTGGTGGTGGCGGCGGCGGCTGGTGGTGGTGGGTGGTGGTGGTGGGTGGTGGCGGCGGGTGGCGGTGGTGGGTGGCGGGTGGCGGCTGGTGGTGGGTGGTGGCGGCGGGTGGTGAGTGGCGGTGGTGGGTGGCGGTGGCTGGTGGCGGCTGGTGGTGGGTGGTGGCGGCGGGTGGTGGGTGGTGGTGGCGGCGGGTGACGGTGGCTGGTGGCGGCTGGTGGCGGGTGGTGGCGGGTGGCGGCTGGTGGTGGGTGGTGGCGGGTGGCGGCTGGTGGTAGGTGGTGGCGGGTAGCGGCTGGTGGTGGGTGGCGGGTGTCGGCGGGTGGTGGGTGGTGGCGGCGGGTGGTGAGTGGCGGTGGTGGGTGGCGGTGGGTGGTGGTGGGTGGTGGCGGGTGGCGGCTGGTGGTGGGTGGTGGCTGGTGGCGGCTGGTGGTGGGTGGCGGCTGGTGGTGGGTGGCGGGTGGCGGCGGGTGGCGGCTGGTGGTGGGTGGCGGGTGGCGGCGGGTGGCGGCTGGTGGTGGGTGGCGGGTGGCGGCGGGTGGCGGCTGGTGGTGGGTGGCGGGTGGCGGCTGGTGGTGGGTGGTGGCAGGTGGCGGCTGGTGGCAGGTGGCGGCTGGTGGCTGGTGGTGGGTGGTGGCGGGTGGCAGCTGGTGGTGGGTGGTGGTGGGTGGTGGCGGGTGGCGGCGGGTGGCGGCTGGTGGTGGGTGGCGGGTGGCGGCGGGTGGCGGCTGGTGGCGGCCAGCTGGGACACACCCTTCACCACTGAAGGTCTGAGCTCAACTAACCATATGTCTCTCTCACCCACCAGAACAGTGTTGCCAGCTCGCGCTCTCAAAATGTTTCCTTCAAAGATTGTATATTATCTTTGAACAACAAGTTTGATTATCACGGAAATAATGCATATATTATTGTCACATTAATACTGTGCAATATCTTATTACATTCCTGCTAAATAATTATAATTTGAAACAGGACAAAAAATCCAACATATATATAAAAACCGACATTTGAGATCACGAGGCCTAGGCCTCGCCTGTGACCACACATCCTGCCTCCCTGGCCTGCTACTCTCTCACACCTCACACTCTTAACTCTCTCATAATCACTCTCACTCTCTTACTCTGTCACTCTTACTCTCTGTCACTCTTACTCTCTGTCACTCTTACTCTCTGTCACTCTTACTCTGTCACTCTTACTCTCTGTCACTCTTACTCTCTGTCACTCTTACTCTGTCACTCCTACTCTCTGTCACTCTTACTCTCTGTCACTCTTACTCTCTGTCACTCTTACTCTCTGTCACTCTTACTCTGTCACTCTTACTCTCTGTCACTCTTACTCTGTCACTCTTACTCTCTGTCACTCTTACTCTCTGTCACTCTTACTCTCTGTCACTCTTACTCTCTGTCACTCTTACTCTGTCACTCTTACTCTGTCACTCTTACACTCTGTCACTCTTACTCTGTCACTCTTACTCTGTCACTCTTACTCTCTGTCACTCTTACTGTGTCACTCTTACTCTCTGTCACTCTTACTCTGTCACTCTTACTCTGTCACTCTTACTCTCTGTCACTCTTACTCTCTGTCACTCTTACTCTGTCACTCTTACTCTCTGTCACTCTTACTCTCTGTCACTCTTACTCTCTGTCACTCTTACTCTGTCATTCTTATTCACTCTCTCACTCTTACTCTCATACTCTTACTCTCAATTACTCTTACTCTCAATCACTCTTACTCCCAATCACTCTTACTCTCAATCACTCTTACTCTCAATCACTCTTACTCTCAATCACTCTTACTCTCATTCTTACTCTTACTCACTCTTACTCTCAATCACTCTTATTCTCATTCTTACTCCTACTCCCAATCAATCTTACTCCCAATCACTCTTACTCTCAATCACTCTTACTCCCAATCACTCTTACTCTCAATCACTCTTACTCTCAATCACTCTTACTCTCAATCACTCTTACTCTCATTCTTACTCTTACTCACTCTTACTCTCAATCACTCTTATTCTCATTCTTACTCCTACTCCCAATCACTCTTACTCCCAATCACTCTTACTCTCAATCACTCATACTCCCAATCACTCTTACTCTCAATCACTCTTACTCTCAATCAGTTTTACTCTCAATCACTCTTACTCTCAATCACTCTTACTCTCACTAACTCTCAATCACTCTTACTCTCACTCTAACTCTCTATCACTCCTACCCACTATTACTCACTCTTTCTCTCAGTCATCCTTACTCACTCTCATACTCACTCTTACTCTGTCACTCTTACTCTCTGTCACTCTTACTCTCTGTCACTCTTACCCTGTCACTCTTACTCTCTGTCACTCTTACTCTCTGTCACTCTTACTCTCTGTCACTCTTACTCTCTATCACTCTTACTCTGTCATTCTTACTCTGTCACTCTTACTCACTCTCAGTCACCCTTACCCATTCATATTCACTCTCTCACTCTTACTCTCATACTCTTACTCTCAATTACTCTTACTCTCAATCACTCTTACTCCCAATCACTCCTACTCCCAATCACTCCTACTCTCAATCACTCCTACTCTCATTCTTACTCTTACTCCCAATCACTCTTACTCTCAATCACTCTTATTCTCATTCTTACTCTTACTCTCACTCTTACTCTTACTCCCAATCACTCTTACTCCCAATCACTCTTACTCTCAATCACTCTTACTCTCAATCACTCTTACTCTCAATCACTCTTACTCTCATTCGTACTCTTACTCACTCTTACTCTCAATCACTCTTATTCTCATTCTTACTCCTACTCCCAATCACTCTTACTCCCAATCACTCTTACTCTCAATCACTCTTACTTCCAATCACTCTTACTCTCAATCACTCTTACTCTCAATCACTCTTACTCTCAATCACTCTTACTCTCAATCACTCTTACTCTCACTAACTCTCAATCACTCTTACTCTCACTCTAACTCTCAATCACTCTTACTCTCATACTCACCCTTACTCTCAATCACTTTACTCTCACTCTTACTCATTCTGTAACCCTTACTCTCACTCTTACTCACTGTCACTCTCAGTCACTCTTACTTATACTCACTCTTACTCACACTTACACACTCTCTGTCACTCTCACTCACCTTCAGTCACTCTTACTCACTCTTACCCACTCTCGCTCACTCTTACTCACTCTAGTTAATAAGAACACGCCAATATAAGACAACAAAACGTTTTCAGATTCTTTCTCACCACTTTCCAGCAAGTTTTATAATTTATATAAATTATCTTAGGGAATAATAAATAAATTATATATTTAAACATGATATTAGTGTTTAGTGGAATGCATAAGGAGTCAAATTGTGTTAAAAAGAGCGATTTTTAGAAAATTTGGAAAACTATTTTTTTCTGTTCATATTATAACTAAATGGATTTTAAAGGTTTCACTCAGCCAATATATATTATTCACAATTTATTAATGAATTTTACAAAAAAACACCATAAATTTTATATTTAAACATGTAAAAACTATTTGTTTTACATTTGGAAGAAAATAATTGTAGAAAAACAATTTATAATTAAACCTTTGTGTTTGGATTTTTTGAGTAAAAGTTTCTCAAAGGCTCTCCTGCACCATTCTCAATGCAAATCATTCCCACACCTATGGGAAGAGATAGGCGAACGTTGTGTAGATGATTTGTGTTTCCTGGGCACTGTCCGCCACAGCCGCCACTGTCCGCCCGCCGCCACTGTTTGCCACCGCCACCACTGTCCGCCACCGCCACCACTGTCCGCCACCGTTACCACTGTCCGCCCGCCGCCGCCACTGTCCGCCCGCCGCCGCCACTGTCCTCCCGCCGCCACTGTCCGCCCGCCGCCACCACTGTCCGCCCGCCGCCACTGTCCGCATGCCGCCACTGTCCGCCACAGCCGCCACTGTCCGCCCGCCGCCACTGTCCGCCACCGCCGCCACTGTCCGCCACCGTCACCACTGTCCGCCACCGCCACCACTGTCCGCCACCACTGTCCGCCACCGGCACCACTGTCCGCCACCGGCACCACTGTCCGCCACCGCCACCACTGTCCGCCACCACTGTCCGTTCGCCGCCACCACTGTCAACCACCGCCACCACTGTCCGCCACCGCCACCACTGTCCGCCCGCCGCCACTGTCCGCCCGCCGCCACTGTCCGCCAAAGCCGCCACTGTCCGCCCGCCGCCACTGTCCGCCACCGCCACCACTGTCCGCCACCGCCACCACTGTCCGCCACCGCCACCACTGTCCGCCCGCCGCCGCCACTGTCCGCCCGCCGCCGCCACTGTCCGCCCGCCGCCACTGTCCGCCCGTCGCCACCACTGTCCGCCCGCCGCCACTGTCCGCATGCCGCCACTGTCCGCCACAGCCGCCACTGTCCGCCCGCCGCCACTGTCCGCCACCGCCGCCACTGTCTGCCACCGTCACCACTGTCCGCCACCGCCGCCACTGTCCGCCATCGCCGCCACTGTCCGCCACCGCCGCCACTGTCCGCCACCGCCACCAGTGTCCGCCACCGCCACCACTGTCCGCCACCGCCACCACTTTCCGCCACCGCCACCACTGTCGGCCACCACCACCGCCACCACTGTCCACCACCGCCACCACTGTCCGCCCGCCGCCACCACTGTCCGCCCGCTGCCACTGTCCACCACCGCCACCACTGTCCACCACCGCCACCACTTTCCGCCACCGCCACCACTGTCCGCCCGCCGCCGCCACTGTCCGCGCGCCGCCACTGTCCGCATGCCGCCACTGTCCGCCACAGCCGCCACTGTCCGCCACAGCCGCCACTGTCCGCCCGCCGCCACTGTACGCCACCGCCGCCACTGTGCGCCACCGTCACCACTGTCCGCCACCGCCGCCACTGTCCGCCACCGCCGCCACTGTCCGCCACCGCCGCCACTGTCCGCCACCGCCACCACTCTCCGCCACCGCCACCACTGTCCGCCACCGCCACCACTGTCCGCCACCGCCACCACTGTCTGCCACCGCCACCACTGTCCGCCACCGCCACCACTGTCCGCTACCACTGTCCGTCCGCCGCCACCACTGTCAACCACCGCCTCCACTGTCCGCCACCGCCACCACTGTCCGCCCGCCGCCACTGTCCGCCCGCCGCCACCACTGTCCGCCCGCCGCCACTGTCCGCATGCCGCCACTGTCCGCCCGCCGCCGCCACTGTCCGCCCGCCGCCACTGTCCGCATGCCGCCACTGTCCACCACCGCCGCCACTGTCCGCCAAAGCCGCCACTGTCCGCCCGCCGTCACTGTCCGCCACCGCCACCACTGTCCGCCACCGCCACCACTGTCCGCTACCACTGTCCGTCCGCCGCCACCACTGTCAACCACCGCCTCCACTGTCCGCCACCGCCACCACTGTCCGCCCGCCGCCACTGTCCGCCCGCCGCCACCACTGTCCGCCCGCCGCCACTGTCCGCATGCCGCCACTGTCCGCCCGCCGCCGCCACTGTCCGCCCGCCGCCACTGTCCGCATGCCGCCACTGTCCACCACCGCCGCCACTGTCCGCCAAAGCCGCCACTGTCCGCCCGCCGTCACTGTCCGCCACCGCCACCACTGTCCGCCACCGCCACCACTGTCCGCCACCGCCACCACTGTCCGCCCGCCGCCACTGTCCGCCCGCCACCACTGTCCGCCCGCCGCCGCCACTGTCCGCCCGCCGCCGCCACTGTCCGCCCGCCGCCACTGTCCGCCCGCCGCCACCACTGTCCGGCCGCCGCCACTGTCCGCATGCCGCCACTGTCCGCCACAGCCGCCACTGTCCGCCCGCCGCCACCACTGTCCGCCACCGCCACCACTGTCCGCCACCGCCACCACTGTCCGCCACCGCCACCACTGTCCGCCACCGCCACAACTCTCCACCACCGCCACCACTGTCCGCCACCGCCACCGCCACCACTGTCCACCACCGCCACAACTGTCCGCCCGCCGCCACCACTGTCCGCCCGCTGCCACTGTCCACCACCGCCACCACTGTCCGCCCGCCACCACTGTCCGCCCGCCGCCACTGTCCGCCACAGCCGCCACTGTCCGCCCGCCGCCACTGTCCGCCACCGCCACCACTGTCCGCCACTGCCACCACTGTCCGCCACCGTTACCACTGTCCGCCCGCCGCCGCCACTGTCGGCCCGCCGCCGCCACTGTCCGCCCGCCGCCACTGTCCGCCCGCCGCCACTGTCCGCCCGCCGCCACCACTGTCCGCCCGCCGCCACTGTCCGCATGCCGCCACTGTCCGCCACAGCCGCCACTGTCCGCCCGCCGCCACTGTCCGCCACCGCCGCCACTGTCCGCCACCGTCACCACTGTCCGCCACCGCCGCCACTGTCCGCCACCGCCGCCACTGTCCGCCACCGCTGCCACTGTCCGCCACCGCCACCACTCTCCGCCACCGCCACCACTGTCCGCCACCGCCACCACTGTCCGCCACCGCCACCACTGTCCGCCACCGCCACCACTGTCCGCCCGCTGCCACTGTCCACCACCGCCACCACTGTCCACCACCGCCACCACTGTCCGCCACCGCCACCACTGTCCGCCCGCCGCCGCCACTGTCCGCGCGCCGCCACTGTCCGCATGCCGCCACTGTCCGCCACAGCCGCCACTGTCCGCCACAGCCGCCACTGTCCGCCACCGCCGCCACTGTCCACCACCGCCGCCTCTGTCCGCCACAGCCGCTACTGTCCGCCACAGCCGCCACTGTCCGCCCGCCGCCACTGTCCGCCACCGCCGCCAATGTCCGCCACAGCCGCCACTGTCCGCCAGCCGCCACTATCCGCCACCGCCGTTACTGTCCGCCCGCCGCCACTGTCCGCCACCGCCGCCACTGTCCGCCACCGCCACCACTGTCCGCCACCGCCACCACTGTCCGCCACCGCCACCACTGTCCGCCACCGCCACCACTGTCCGCCATTGCCACCACTGTCCGCCCGCCGCCACTGTCCGCATGCCGCCACTGTCCACCACCGCCGCCACTGTCTGCCACAGCCGCCACTGTCCGCCCGCCGCCACTGTCCGCCACCGCCACCACTGTCCGCATGCCGCCACTGTCCACCACCGCCGCCACTGTCCGCCACAGCCGCCACTGTCCGCCCGCCGCCACTGTCCGCCACAGCCGCCACTGTCCGCCCGCCGCCTCTGTCCACCACCGCCACCACCGCCGCCACAGCCGCCACTGTCCGCCCGCCGCAACTATCCGCCACTGCCGCCACTGTCAACCACCGCCGCCACAGACGCCACTGTCCGCCCGCCACCACTGTCCGCCCGCCGCCACTATCCGCCACCGCCGCCACTGTCCGCCACAGCCGCCACTGTCCACCGTACAGCTTCCCTTCTCTCCGTTAGTAAATAATTATAATTGTTAGTAAATAATAAAAGAAATATAAATTATTAGATTTTTTTTACCCTTAAATTGGTTTTAATATTTAAATTGAAAATAATAATATAATATAAAATAAAATATAATAAAAATAATATAATATAAAATAATATAATTTATTTTCAAGAAATTTAACTTTAAACACAAAGATGTGAAAAGGGTTCAGATTATAGGCTCAAACCTTTCATAAGAGATTCATATTAGTATATGAATGGAT
Source organism: Procambarus clarkii (assembly GCF_040958095.1). Taxonomy (NCBI): domain Eukaryota; kingdom Metazoa; phylum Arthropoda; class Malacostraca; order Decapoda; family Cambaridae; genus Procambarus; species Procambarus clarkii. The sequence continues at coordinate 447,137 of NW_027189205.1, read as the reverse complement.
TATGAATGATTCAAGTTAGGATTGTAAAGTTGCCACAACATCTCAAATTAGTGTTAGATACGTAGGTTTTGGTTATAAGTTTTGGAAACATATTTAAGTCCACACGCTAATCCGTATCTGATACGATAAAACAAACGTTTCCAATCCTTTCAAATATTTTCCAGATATGTTGGGCAACCTAAAATTGTTTGCTGGGTGCCAAGTACTAAAAGCGGCAGTGATTCACATTTTGCACAAACTCCCCTGCAGTTTTCAAAATATCAAAAATATCCCAATTTCGTGGCCAGAGATATATTTTGGAGTCAAATTCAGGCTCTATGCACGTATTCGCAGTTTGAAATTACGACTTTTTATACCCAACATATGCCAAGTACTGAATGCGGCGTTTGGTTACATTTGTCCCAAACCTCCCTGCAGTTTTCAAAATATCCCAAACATTCCAATATCGAGGCCTGAGCCATATTTTGGAGCCAAATTCTTGCTCTCTGCACGTTCTCACAGTTTGATATTAGGACTTTTTATACCCAACATATGCCAAGTACTGAAAGCGGCAGTGAGTCAAATTTTGCACAAACTCCCCTGCAGTTTTCAAAATATCCCAAACTTCCCAATTACGAGGCCTGAGCCATATTTTGGAGCCAAATTCTGGCGCTCTGCATGTATTCGCAGTTTGAAATTACGTCTTTTTATACCCAATATATGCCAATTTCTGAAAGCGGCAGTGAGTTACATTTTGTACAAACTGCCCTGCAGTTTTCGAAATATCCCAAATACCCCAATTTCGAGGCCTGAGCCATATTTTGGAGCCAAATTCTGGCTTTCTGCACGTATTCGCAGTTTGAAATTGCGAATTTTTTATACCCAACATATGCCAAGTACTGAAAGCGGAGTTTGGTCACATTTGTCCCAATCCCGACCAGTCGGGATCGACCGAAATATGGTAGATGGCTGGTAAGTTTCAGCTCATGCGCTACGGAAAAATTGAAAATATAAAAACAGAAACCACGTACAAAACGCAGGCAAATCATAACATAGAACGAAAAGGCAATGTAAAGGACCTGGGTGTACTCATGTCGGAAGACCTTACCTTTATAGAACACAATAAAGTAGCCGTCGCAACTGCAAGAAAAATGACAGGTTGGATAACAAGAACTTTTCACACTAGAGATGCTATACCGATGATGATACTTTTCAAAACGCTTGTGCTCTCTAGAGTGGAGTACTGCTGCACAATGACAGCCCCTTTCAAAGCTGGAGAAATTGCTGACCTAGAGAGCGTGCAGAGATCCTTTACTGCTAGAATCCAATCAGTAAAACATCTAAATTACTGGGACCGACTAAAGAGCCTAAATCTGTACTCCCTTGAGCGCAGGCGGGAGAGATACATAATAATTTACACGTGGAAAATATTAGAGGGGCTGGTCCCAAACCTGCACACAGAAATAACACCACATGAGACCAGAAGACATGGCAGGATGTGCAGAATACCCCCGTTGAAAAGCAGAGGTGCAACAGGTACTCTGAGAGAGAACTCTATCAACATCAGAGGCCCGAGACTGTTCAACACGCTTCCACTACACATAAGGGACATAACTGGCCGACCCCTCACAGTGTTTAAGAGAGAACTGGATAAGCACCTCCAAAGGATACCTGATCAACCAGGCTGTGACTCATACGTCAGGCTGCGAGCAGCCGCGTCTAACAGCCTGGTTGATCAGTCCAGCAACCAGGAGGCCTGGTCGACGACCGGGCCGCGGGGACACTGAGCCCCGGAAGCACCTCAAGGTAGCCTCAAGGTAAGGTATCCCCCCTGCAGTTTTCAAAATATTGCAAACATCCCAATTTCGGTGCCTGAGCCATATTTTAGAGCCAAATTCTGGCTCTCTGCACGTATTCGCAGTTTGAAATTACTACTTTTTTATACCCAACATATGCGAAGTACTGAAAGCTACGTTTGGTCACATTTGTCCCAAACCTCCCTGCAGTTTTCAAAATATCTCAAACATCCCAATATCGAGACCTGAGCCATATTTTGGAGCCAAATTCTGGCTCTCTGCACGTATTCGCAGTTTGATATTACGACTTTTTATACCCAACATATGACAAGTACTGAAAGCGGCAGTGAGTCACATTTTGCACAAACTCCTCTGCATTTTTCAAAATATCCCAAACATCCTAATTTCGAGGCCTGAGCAATATTTTGGAGCCAAATTCTAGCTTTCTGCACGTATTCGCAGTTTGAAATTACGACTTTTTTATACCCAACATATGCGAAGTACTGAAAGCGGCGTTTGGTTACATTTGTCCCAAACCTCTATGCAGTTTTCAAAATATCCCAAACATCCCAATTTCGATGCCAGAGCCATATTTTGGAGCCAAATTCTGGCTCTATGCACGTATTCACAGTTTGAAATTACGACTTTTTATACCCAACATATGCCAAGTCCTGAAAGTGGCAGTGAGTCACACTTTGCACAAACTCCCCTGCAGTTTTCGAAATATCCCAAATATCCCAATTTCGAGGCTAGAACCATATTTTGGAACCAAATTCTAGCTCTAAGCACGTATTCGCTGTTTGAAATTACGACTTTTTATACCCAACATATGCCAAGTACTGAAAGCGGCAGTGATTCACATTTTGAACAAACTCCCCTTCAGTTTTCAAAATATCCCAAACATCCAATTTTCGAGGCCTGAGGCATATTTTGGAACCAAATTCTGGCTCTCTGCACGTATTCGCAGTTTGAAATTACGACTTTTTTATACCCAACATATGCAAAGTACTGAAAGCGGCGTTTGGTCACATTTGTCCCAAGCCTCCCTGCAGTTTTCAAAATATCTCAAACATCCCAATATCGAGACCTGAGCCATATTTTGGAGCCAAATTCTGGCTCTCTGCACGTATTCGCAGTTTGAAATTGCGACTTTTTTATACCCAACATATGCAAAGTACTGAAAGCAGCGTTTGGTAACATTTGTCCCAAACCCACCCTGCAGTTTTCAAAATATCCCAAACATCCAAATTTCGAGGCCTGAGCCATATTTTGGTGCCAAATTCTGGCTCTCTGCACGTATTCGCAGTTTGATATTACGACTTTTTATACCCAACATATGCCAAGTACTGAAAGTGGCAGTGAGTCACATTTTGCACAAACTCCGATGCAGTTTTCAAAATATCCCAAACATCCCAATGTCGAGGCCTAAGCTATATATTGGAGCCAAATTCTTGCTCTCTGCACGTATTCGCAGTTTCAAATTACGACTTTTTTATACCCAACATATGCGAAGTACTGAAAGCGGCGTTCGGTCACATTTGTCCCAAACCTCTATGCAGTTTTCAAAATATCCCAAACATCCCAATTTCGAGGCCTGAGCCATATTTTGGAGCCAAATTCTGGCTCTATGCACGTATTCGCAGTTTGAAATTACGACTTTTTATACCCAACATATGCCAAGTACTGAAAGCGGCAGTGAGTCACATTTTGCACAAACTCCCCTCCAGTTTTCAAAATATACCAAATATCCCAATTTCGAGCCCTGAGCCATATTTTGGAGCCAAATTCTGACTCTCTGCACGTATTCGCAGTTTGAAATTATGATTTTTTATACCCAACATATACAAAGTACTGAAAGCGGCGTTTGGTCACATTTGTCCTAAACCTCCCAGCAGTTTTCAAAATATCACAAACATCCCAATATCTTGGCCTGAGCCATATTTTGGAGCCAAATTCTGGCTCTCTGCACGTTTTCGCAGTTTGATATTACGATTTTTTATACCCAACATATGCCAAGTACTGAAAGCGGCAGTGAGTCACATTTTGCACAAACTCCCCTGTCGTTTTCAAAATATCCCATATATCCCAATTTTGAGGCCTGAGCCATATTTTAGAGTCAAATTCATGCTCTATGCGCGTATTCGCCGTTTGAAATTGCGACTTTTTTATACCCAACATATGCCAAGTACTGAAAGTGGCGTTTGGTCATATTTGTCCCAATCCCCACTACAGTTTTCAAAATATCCCAAAAATCCCAATTTCGAGGCCTGAGCCATATTTTGGAGCCAAATTCTGGCTTTATGCACGTATTCGCAGTTTGATATTACGACTTTTTATACCCAACATATGCCAAGCGGCGTTTGGTCACATTTGTCCCAAACCTCTATGCAGTTTTCAAAATATCCCAAACATCCAAATTTCGAGGCCTGAGCCATATTTTAGTGCCAAATTCTGGCTCTATGCACGTATTCGCAGTTTGAAATTACGACTTTTAATACCCAACATATGCTAAGTCCTGAAAGTGGCAGTGAGTCACATTTTGCTCAAACTGCCCTGCGGTTTTCGAAATATCCCAAACATCCCAATGTCGAGGACTAAGCCATATAATGGAGCCAAATTCTTGCTCTCTGCACGTATTCGCAGTTCGAAATTACGACTTTTTATACCCAACATATGCCAAGTACTGAAAGCCGCAGTGATTCACATTTTGCACAAACTTCCCTGCAGTTTTCAAAATATCCCAAACTTCCCAATTACGAGGCCTGAGCCATATTTTGGGGCTAAATTCTGGCGCTCTGCACGTATTCGCAGTTTGAAATTACAACTTATTATACCCAACATATGCCAAGTACTGAAAGCGGAGTTTGGTCACATTTGTCCCAATCCCCCCTGCAGTTTTCAAAATATTGCAAACATCCCAATTTCGGTGCCTGAGCCATATTTTAGAGCCAAATTCTGGCTCTTTGCACGTATTCGCAGTTTGAAATTACGACTTTTTTATACCCAACATATGCGAAGTACTGAAAGCTACGTTTGGTAACATTTGTCCCAAACCCACCCTGCAGTTTTCAAAATATCCCAAACATCCAAATTTCGAGGCCTGAGCCATATTTTGGTGCCAAATTCTGGCTCTCTGCACGTATTCGCAGTTTGATATTACGACTTTTTATACCCAACATATGCCAAGTACTGAAAGTGGCAGTGAGTCACATTTTGCACAAACTCCGATGCAGTTTTCAAAATATCTCAAACATCCCAATGTCGAGGCCTAAGCTATATATTGGAGCCAAATTCTTGCTCTCTGCACGTATTCGCAGTTTCAAATTACGACTTTTTTATACCCAACATATGCGAAGTACTGAAAGCGGCGTTCGATCACATTTGTCCCAAACCTCTATGCAGTTTTCAAAATATCCCAAACATCCCAATTTCGAGGCCTGAGCCATATTTTGGAGCCAAATTCTGGCTCTATGCACGTATTCGCAGTTTGAAATTACGACTTTTTATACCCAACATATGCCAAGTACTGAAAGCGGCAGTGAGTCACATTTTGCACAAACTCCCCTCCAGTTTTCGAAATATCCCAAATATCCCAATTTCGAGGCTAGAGCCATATTTTGGAACCAAATTCTAGCTCTAAGCACGTATTCACTGTTTGAAATTACGACTTTTTATACCCAACATATGCCAAGTACTGAAAGCGGCAGTGATTCCATTTTTAACAAACTCCCCTGCAGTTTTCAAAATATCCCAAACATCCAAATTTCGAGGCCTGAGGCATATTTTGGAACCAAATTCTGGCTCTCTGCACGTATTCGCAGTTTGAAATTACGACTTTTTTATACCCAACATATGCAAAGTACTGAAAGCGGCGTTTGGTCACATTTGTCCCAAACCTCCCTGCAGTTTTCAAAATATCTCAAACATCCCAATATCGAGACCTGAGCCATATTTTGGAGCCAAATTCTGGCTCTCTGCACGTATTCGCAGTTTGAAATTGCGACTTTCTTATATCCAACATATGCAAAGTACTGAAAGCAGCGTTTGGTAACATTTGTCCCAAACCCACCCTGCAGTTTTCAAAATATCCCAAACATCCAAATTTCGAGGCCTGAGCCATATTTTGGTGCCAAATTCTGGCTCTCTGCACGTATTCGCAGTTTGATATTACGACTTTTTATACTCAACATATGCCAAGTACTGAAAGTGGCAGTGAGTCACATTTTGCACAAACTCCAATGCAGTTTTCAAAATATCCCAAACATCCCAATGTCGAGGCCTAAGCTATATATTGGAGCCAAATTCTTGCTCTCTGCACGTATTCGCAGTTTCAAATTACGACTTTTTTATACCCAACATATGCGAAGTACTGAAAGCGGCGTTCGGTCACATTTGTCCCAAACCTCTATGCAGTTTTCAAAATATCCCAAACATCCCAATTTCGAGGCCTGAGCCATATTTTGGAGCCAAATTCTGGCTCTATGCACGTATTCGCAGTTTGAAATTACGACTTTTTATACCCAACATATGCCAAGTACTGAAAGCGGCAGTGAGTCACATTTTGCACAAACTCCCCTCCAGTTTTCAAAATATACCAAATATCCCAATTTCGAGGCCTGAGCCATATTTTGGAGCCAAATTCTGACTCTCTGCACGTATTCGCAGTTTGAAATTATGATTTTTTATACCCAACATATACAAAGTACTGAAAGCGGCGTTTGGTCACATTTGTCCTAAACCTCCCAGCAGTTTTCAAAATATCACAAACATCCCAATATCTTGGCCTGAGCCATATTTTGGAGCCAAATTCTGGCTCTCTGCACGTTTTCGCAGTTTGATATTACGATTTTTTATACCCAACATATGCCAAGTACTGAAAGCGGCAGTGAGTCACATTTTGCACAAACTCCCCTGTCGTTTTCAAAATATCCCATATATACCAATTTTGAGGCCTGAGCCATATTTTAGAGTCAAATTCATGCTCTATGCGCGTATTCGCCGTTTGAAATTGCGACTTTTTTATACCCAAGATATGCCAAGTACTGAAAGTGGCGTTTAGTCATATTTGTCCCAATCCCCCCTGCAGTTTTCAAAATATCCCAAAAATCCCAATTTCGAGCCCTGAGCCATATTTTGGAGCCAAATTCTGGCTTTATGCACGTATTCGCAGTTTGATATTACGACTTTTTATACCCAACATATGCCAAGTACTGAAAGCGGCGTTTGGTCACATTTGTCCCAAACCTCTATGCAGTTTTCAAAATATCCCAAACATCCAAATTTCGAGGCCTGAGCAATATTTTGGTGCCAAATTCTGGCTCTATGCACGTATTCGCAGTTTGAAATTACGACTTTTAATACCCAACATATGCTAAGTCCTGAAAGTGGCAGTGAGTCACATTTTGCTCAAACTGCCCTGCAGTTTTCGAAATATCCCAAACATCGCAATGTCGAGGCCTAAGCCATATAATGGAGCCAAATTCTTGCTCTCTGCACGTATTCGCAGTTCGAAATTACGACTTTTTATACCCAACATATGCCAAGTACTGAAAGCGGCAGTGATTCACATTTTGCAAAAACTTCCCTGCAGTTTTCAAAATATCCCAAACTTCCCAATTACGAGGCCTGAGCCATATTTTGGAGCTAAATTCTGGCGCTCTGCACGTATTCGCAGTTTGAAATTACAACTTATTATACCCAACATATGCCAAGTACTGAAAGCGGCAGTGAGTTACATTTTGTACAAACTCCCCTGCAGTTTTCAAAATATCCCAAATACCCTAATTTCGAGGCTTGAGCCATATTTTGGAGCCAAATTCTGCCTTTCTGCACATATTAACAGTTTGAAATTGCGACTTTTTTATACCCAACATATGCCAAGTACTGAAAGCAGCGTTTGGTAACATTTGTCCCAACCCCACCCTGCAGTTTTCAAAATATCCCAAACATCCAAATTTCGAGGCCTGAGCCATATTTTGGTGCTAAATTCTGGCTCTCTGCACGTATTCGCAGTTTGATATTACGACTTTTTATACCCAACATATGCCAAGTACTGAAAGTGGCAGTGAGTCACATTTTGCACAAACTCCGATGCAGTTTTCAAAATATCTCAAACATCCAAAGGTCGAGGCCTAAGCTATATATTGGAGCCAAATTCTTGCTCTCTGCACGTATTCGCAGTTTCAAATTACGACTTTTTTATACCCAACATATGCGAAGTACTGAAAGCGCGTTCGGTCACATTTGTCCCAAACCTCTATGCAGTTTTCAAAATATCCCAAACATCCCAATTTCGAGGCCTGAGCCATATTTTGGAGCCAAATTCTGGCTCTATGCACGTATTCGCAGTTTGAAATTACGACTTTTTATACCCAACATATGCCAAGTACTGAAAGCGGCAGTGTGTCACATTTTGCACAAACTCCCCTCCAGTTTTCAAAATATACCAAATATCCCAATTTCGAGGCCTGAGCCATATTTTGCAGCCAAATTCTGACTCTCATTACGTATTCGCAGTTTGAAATTATGACTTTTTTATACCCAACATATGCCAAGTACTGAAAGCGGCAGTGATTCCATTTTTAACAAACTCCCCTGCAGTTTTCAAAATATCCCAAACATCCAAATTTCGAGGCCTGAGGCATATTTTGGAACCAAATTCTGGCTCTCTGCACGTATTCGCAGTTTGAAATTACGACTTTTTTATACCCAACATATGCAAAGTACTGAAAGCGGCGTTTGGTCACATTTGTCCCAAACCTCCCTGCAGTTTTCAAAATATCTCAAACATCCCAATATCGAGACCTGAGCCATATTTTGGAGCCAAATTCTGGCTCTCTGCACGTATTCGCAGTTTGAAATTGCGACTTTCTTATATCCAACATATGCAAAGTACTGAAAGCAGCGTTTGGTAACATTTGTCCCAAACCCACCCTGCAGTTTTCAAAATATCCCAAACATCCAAATTTCGAGGCCTGAGCCATATTTTGGTGCCAAATTCTGGCTCTCTGCACGTATTCGCAGTTTGATATTACGACTTTTTATACCCAACATATGCCAAGTACTGAAAGTGGCAGTGAGTCACATTTTGCACAAACTCCAATGCAGTTTTCAAAATATCCCAAACATCCCAATGTCGAGGCCTAAGCTATATATTGGAGCCAAATTCTTGCTCTCTGCACGTATTCGCAGTTTCAAATTACGACTTTTTTATACCCAACATATGCGAAGTACTGAAAGCGGCGTTCGGTCACATTTGTCCCAAACCTCTATGCAGTTTTCAAAATATCCCAAACATCCCAATTTCGAGGCCTGAGCCATATTTTGGAGCCAAATTCTGGCTCTATGCACGTATTCGCAGTTTGAAATTACGACTTTTTATACCCAACATATGCCAAGTACTGAAAGCGGCAGTGAGTCACATTTTGCACAAACTCCCCTCCAGTTTTCAAAATATACCAAATATCCCAATTTCGAGGCCTGAGCCATATTTTGGAGCCAAATTCTGACTCTCTGCACGTATTCGCAGTTTGAAATTATGATTTTTTATACCCAACATATACAAAGTACTGAAAGCGGCGTTTGGTCACATTTGTCCTAAACCTCCCAGCAGTTTTCAAAATATCACAAACATCCCAATATCTTGGCCTGAGCCATATTTTGGAGCCAAATTCTGGCTCTCTGCACGTTTTCGCAGTTTGATATTACGATTTTTTATACCCAACATATGCCAAGTACTGAAAGCGGCAGTGAGTCACATTTTGCACAAACTCCCCTGTCGTTTTCAAAATATCCCATATATACCAATTTTGAGGCCTGAGCCATATTTTAGAGTCAAATTCATGCTCTATGCGCGTATTCGCCGTTTGAAATTGCGACTTTTTTATACCCAAGATATGCCAAGTACTGAAAGTGGCGTTTAGTCATATTTGTCCCAATCCCCCCTGCAGTTTTCAAAATATCCCAAAAATCCCAATTTCGAGCCCTGAGAAATATTTTGGAGCCAAATTCTGGCTTTATGCACGTATTCGCAGTTTGATATTACGACTTTTTATACCCAACATATGCCAAGTACTGAAAGCGGCGTTTGGTCACATTTGTCCCAAACCTCTATGCAGTTTTCAAAATATCCCAAACATCCAAATTTCGAGGCCTGAGCAATATTTTGGTGCCAAATTCTGGCTCTATGCACGTATTCGCAGTTTGAAATTACGACTTTTAATACCCAACATATGCTAAGTCCTGAAAGTGGCAGTGAGTCACATTTTGCAAAAACTTCCCTGCAGTTTTCAAAATATCCCAAACTTCCCAATTACGAGGCCTGAGCCATATTTTGGAGCTAAATTCTGGCGCTCTGCACGTATTCGCAGTTTGAAATTACAACTTATTATACCCAACATATGCCAAGTCCTGAAAGCGGCAGTGAGTTACATTTTGTACAAACTCCCCTGCAGTTTTCAAAATATCCCAAATACCCTAATTTCGAGGCTTGAGCCATATTTTCTAGCCAAATTCTGGCTTTCTGCACATATTAACAGTTTGAAATTGCGACTTTTTTATACCCAACATATGCCAAGTACTGAAAGCAGCGTTTGGTAACATTTGTCCCAACCCCACCCTGCAGTTTTCAAAATATCCCAAACATCCAAATTTCGAGGCCTGAGCCATATTTTGGTGCTAAATTCTGGCTCTCTGCACGTATTCGCAGTTTGATATTACGACTTTTTATACCCATCATATGCCAAGTACTGAAAGTGGCAGTGAGTCACATTTTGCACAAACTCCGATGCAGTTTTCAAAATATCTCAAACATCCCAATGTCGAGGCCTAAGCTATATATTGGAGCCAAATTCTTGCTCTCTGCACGTATTCGCAGTTTCAAATTACGACTTTTTTATACCCAACATATGCGAAGTACTGAAAACGGCGTTCGGTCACATTTGTCCCAAACCTCTATGCAGTTTTCAAAATATCCCAAACATCCCAATTTCGAGGCCTCAGCCATATTTTGGAGCCAAATTCTGGCTCTATGCACGTATTCGCAGTTTGAAATTACGACTTTTTATACCCAACATATGCCAAGTACTGAAAGCGGCAGTGAGTCACATTTTGCACAAACTCCCCTCCAGTTTTCAAAATATACCAAATATCCCAATTTCGAGGCCTGAGCCATATTTTGCAGCCAAATTCTGACTCTCATCACGTATTCGCAGTTTGAAATTATGACTTTTTTATACCCAACATATACAAAGTACTTAAAGCGGCGTTTGGTCACATTTGTCCCAAACCTCCCAGCAGTTTTCAAAATATCACAAACATCCCAATATTTAGGCCTGAGCCATATTTTGGAGCCAAATTCTGGCTCTCTGCACGTTTTCGCAGTTTGATATTACGATTTTTTATACCCAACATATGCCAAGTACTGAAAGCGGCAGTGAGTCACATTTTGCACAAACTCCCCTGCAGTTTTCAAAATATCCCAAACTTCCCAATTTCGAGGCCTGAACCATATTTTGGAGCCAAATTCTGGCGCTCTGCACGTATTCGCAGTTTGAAATTACGTCTTTTTATACCCAACATATGCCAAGTCCTGAAAGCGGCAGTGAGTCACATTTTGCTCAAACTCCCCTGCCGTTTTCAAAATATCCCATATATCCCAATTTTGAGGCCTGAGCCATATTTTGGAGTCAAATTCATGCTCTATGCGCGTATTCGCCGTTTGAAATTGCGACTTTTTTATACCCAACATATGCCAAGTACTGAAAGTGGCGTTTGGTCATATTTGTCCCAAACCTCTATGCAGTTTTCAAAATATCCCAAACATCCCAATTTCGAGGCCAGAGCCATATTTTGGAGCCAAATTCTGGCTCTATGCACGTATTCGCAGTTTGAAATTACGACTTTTTATACCCAAGATATGCCAAGTACTGAGAGCGGCAGTGAGTCACATTTTGCACAAACTCCCCTCCAGTTTTCAAAATATACCAAATATCCCAATTTCGAGGCCTGAGCCATATTTTAGAGCCAAATTCTGACTCTCTGCACGTATTCGCAGTTTGAAATTATGACTTTTTTTATACCCAACATATACAAAGTACTGAAAGCGGCGTTTGGTCACATTTGTCCCAAACCTCCCAGCAGTTTTCAAAACATCACAAACAACCCAATATCTAGGCCTGAGCCATATTTTGGAGCCAAATTCTGGCTCTCTGCACGTTTTCACAGTTTGATATTACGATTTTTTATACCCAACATATGCCAAGTACTGAAAGCGGCAGTGAGTCACATTTTGCACAAACTCCCCTGCAGTTGTCAAAATATCCCTAACTTCCCAATTACGAGGCCTGAGCCATATTTTTGAGCCAAATTCTGGCGCTCTGCACGTATTCGCAGTTTAAATTACGTCTTTTTATACCCAACATATGCCAAGTCCTGAAAGCGGCAGTGAGTCACATTTTGCACAAACTCCCCTGCAGTTTTCAAAATATCCCATATATCCCAATTTTGAGGCCTGAGCCATATTTTGGAGTCAAATTCATGCTCTATGCGCGTATTCGCCGTTTGAAATTGCGACTTTTTTATACCCAACATATGCCAAGTACTGAAAGTGGCGTTTGGTCATATTTGTCCCAATCCTCCCTGCAGTTTTCAAAATATCCCAAATATCCCAATTTCGATGCCTGAGCTATATTTTGGAGTCAAATTCTGGCTCTCTGCATGTATTTGCTGTTTGGGAAATTACGACTTTTTATGCCCAACATATGCCAAGTACTGAATGCGGCGTTTGGTAACATTTGTCCCAAACCACCCTGCAGTTTTCAAAATATCCCAAATATCCCAATATTGAGGCCTGAGCCATATTTTGGAGCCAAATTCTGGCTCTCTGCACCTATTCGCAGTTTCAAATTACAACTTATTATACCCAACATATGCCAAGTCCTGAATGTGGCAGTGAGTTACATTTTGTACAAACTCCCCTACAGTTTTCGAAATATCCCAAATACCCCAATTTCGAGGCCTGAGATATATTTTGGAGCCAAATTCTGGCTTTCTGCACGTATTCGCAGTTTGAAATTGCGAATTTTTTATACCCAACATATGCGAAGTACTGAAAGCTGCGTTTGGTCACATTTGTCCCAAACCTCCCTGCAGTTTTCAAAATATCTCAAAAATCCCAATATCGAGACCTGAGCCATATTTTGGAGCCAAATTCTGGCTCTCTGCACGTATTCGCAGTTTGATATTAAGACTTTTTATACCCAACATATGACAAGTACTGAAAGTGGCAGTGAGTCACATTTTGCACAAACTCCCCTGCAGTTTTCAAAATATCCCAAAAATCCCAATTTCGAGGCCTGAGCCATATTTTGGAGCCAAATTCTGGCTTTATGCATGTATTCGCAGTATGATATTACGACTTTTTATACCCAACATATGCCAAGTACTGAAAGCGGCGTTTGGTCACATTTGTCCAAAACCTCTATGCAGTTTTCAAAATATCCCAAGCATCCCAATTTCGAGGCCAGAGCCATATTTTGGAGCCAAATTCTGGCTCTATGCACGTATTTGCAGTTTGAAATTACGAATTTTTATACCCAACATATGCCAAGTCCTGAAAGTGGCAGTGAGTCACATTTTGCACAAACTCCCCTGCAGGTTTCGAAATATCCCAAATATCCCAATTTCGAGGCTAGAGCCATATTTTGGAGCCAAATTCTGGCTCTCTGCAAGTACTCGCTCTTTGAAATTACGACTTTTTATACCCAACATATGCCAAGTATTGAAAGCGGCAGTAATTCACATTTTGAACAAACTCCCCTGCAGTTTTCAAAAAATCCCAAATATCCCAATTTCGAGGCCAGAGCTATATTTTAGAGTCAAATTCTGGCTCTCTGCACGTATTCGCAGTTTGTAATTACGACTTTTTATGCCCAACATATGCCAAGTACTGAATGCGGCGTTTGGTTACATTGTCCCAAACCTCCCTGCAGTTTTCAAAGTATCCCAAACATTCCAATATCGAGGCCTGAGCCATATTTTGGAGCCAAATTCTTGCTCTCTGCACATATTCGCAGTATGAAATTACGACTTATTATACCCAACATATGCCAAGTACTAAAAGCGGCAATGAGTCGCATTTTCCACAAACTCCCCTGCAGTTTTCAAAATATCCCAAACAGCACAATTTCGAGGCCTGAGCCATATTTTGGAGCCAAATTCTGGCTCTCTGCACGTATTCGCAGTATGAAATTACGACTTATTATACCCAACATATGCCAAGTCCTGAAAGTGGCAGTGAGTCACATTTTGCACAAACTCCCCTGCAGGTTTCGAAATATCCCAAATATCCCAATTTCGAGGCTAGAGCCATATTTTGGAGCCAAATTCTGGCTCTCTGCAAGTACTCGCTCTTTGAAATTACGACTTTTTATACCCAACATATGCCAAGTATTGAAAGCGGCAGTAATTCACATTTTGAACAAACTCCCCTGCAGTTTTCAAAAAATCCCAAACATTCCAATATCGAGGCCTGAGCCATATTTTGGAGCCAAATTCTTGCTCTCTGCACGTATTCGCAGTATGAAATTACGACTTATTATACCCAACATATGCCAAGTACTAAAAGCGGCAATGAGTCGCATTTTCCACAAACTCCCCTGCAGTTTTCAAAATATCCCAAACAGCACAATTTCGAGGCCTGAGCCATATTTTGGAGCCAAATTCTGGCTCTCTGCACGTTTTCGCAGTTTGATATTACGAATTTTTATACCCAACATATGCCAAGTACTGAAAGCGGCAGTGAGTCACATTTTGCACAAACTCCCCTGTCGTTTTCAAAATATCCCATATATACCAATTTTGAGGCCTGAGCCATATTTTAGAGTCAAATTCATGCTCTATGCGCGTATTCGCCGTTTGAAATTGCGACTTTTTTATACCCAAGATATGCCAAGTACTGAAAGTGGCGTTTAGTCATATTTGTCCCAATCCCCCCTGCAGTTTTCAAAATATCCCAAAAATCCCAATTTCGAGCCCTGAGCCATATTTTGGAGCCAAATTCTGGCTTTATGCACGTATTCGCAGTTTGATATTACGACTTTTTATACCCAACATATGCCAAGTACTGAAAGCGGCGTTTGGTCACATTTGTCCCAAACCTCTATGCAGTTTTCAAAATATCCCAAACATCCAAATTTCGAGGCCTGAGCAATATTTTGGTGCCAAATTCTGGCTCTATGCACGTATTCGCAGTTTGAAATTACGACTTTTAATACCCAACATATGCTAAGTCCTGAAAGTGGCAGTGAGTCACATTTTGCTCAAACTGCCCTGCAGTTTTCGAAATATCCCAAACATCCCAATGTCGAGGCCTAAGCCATATAATGGAGCCAAATTCTTGCTCTCTGCACGTATTCGCAGTTCGAAATTACGACTTTTTATACCCAACATATGCCAAGTACTGAAAGCGGCAGTGATTCACATTTTGCAAAAACTTCCCTGCAGTTTTCAAAATATCCCAAACTTCCCAATTACGAGGCCTGAGCCATATTTTGGAGCTAAATTCTGGCGCTCTGCACGTATTCGCAGTTTGAAATTACAACTTATTATACCCAACATATGCCAAGTCCTGAAAGCGGCAGTGAGTTACATTTTGTACAAACTCCCCTGCAGTTTTCAAAATATCCCAAATACCCTAATTTCGAGGCTTGAGCCATATTTTGGAGCCAAATTCTGGCTTTCTGCACATATTAACAGTTTGAAATTGCGACTTTTTTATACCCAACATATGCCAAGTACTGAAAGCAGCGTTTGGTAACATTTGTCCCAACCCCACCCTGCAGTTTTCAAAATATCCCAAACATCCAAATTTCGAGGCCTGAGCCATATTTTGGTGCTAAATTCTGGCTCTCTGCACGTATTCGCAGTTTGATATTACGACTTTTTATACCCAACATATGCCAAGTACTGAAAGTGGCAGTGAGTCACATTTTGCACAAACTCCGATGCAGTTTTCAAAATATCTCAAACATCCAAAGGTCGAGGCCTAAGCTATATATTGGAGCCAAATTCTTGCTCTCTGCACGTATTCGCAGTTTCAAATTACGACTTTTTTATACCCAACATATGCGAAGTACTGAAAGCACGTTCGGTCACATTTGTCCCAAACCTCTATGCAGTTTTCAAAATATCCCAAACATCCCAATTTCGAGGCCTGAGCCATATTTTGGAGCCAAATTCTGGCTCTATGCACGTATTCGCAGTTTGAAATTACGACTTTTTATACCCAACATATGCCAAGTACTGAAAGCGGCAGTGTGTCACATTTTGCACAAACTCCCCTCCAGTTTTCAAAATATACCAAATATCCCAATTTCGAGGCCTGAGCCATATTTTGCAGCCAAATTCTGACTCTCATTACGTATTCGCAGTTTGAAATTATGACTTTTTTATACCCAACATATGCCAAGTACTGAAAGCGGCAGTGATTCCATTTTTAACAAACTCCCCTGCAGTTTTCAAAATATCCCAAACGTCCAAATTTCGAGGCCTGAGGCATATTTTGGAAAAAAATTCTGGCTCTCTGCACGTATTCGCAGTTTGAAATTACGACTTTTTTATACCCAACATATGCAAAGTACTGAAAGCGGCGTTTGGTCACATTTGTCCCAAACCTCCCTGCAGTTTTCAAAATATCTCAAACATCCCAATATCGAGACCTGAGCCATATTTTGGAGCCAAATTCTGGCTCTCTGCACGTATTCGCAGTTTGAAATTGCGACTTTCTTAAATCCAACATATGCAAAGTACTGAAAGCAGCGTTTGGTAACATTTGTCCCAAACCCACCCTGCAGTTTTCAAAATATCCCAAACATCCAAATTTCGAGGCCTGAGCCATATTTTGGTGCCAAATTCTGGCTCTCTGCACGTATTCGCAGTTTGATATTACGACTTTTTATACCCAACATATGCCAAGTACTGAAAGTGGCAGTGAGTCACATTTTGCACAAACTCCAATGCAGTTTTCAAAATATCCCAAACATCCCAATGTCGAGGCCTAAGCTATATATTGGAGCCAAATTCTTGCTCTCTGCACGTATTCGCAGTTTCAAATTACGACTTTTTTATACCCAACATATGCGAAGTACTGAAAGCGGCGTTCGGTCACATTTGTCCCAAACCTCTATGCAGTTTTCAAAATATCCCAAACATCCCAATTTCGAGGCCTGAGCCATATTTTGGAGCCAAATTCTGGCTCTATGCACGTATTCGCAGTTTGAAATTACGACTTTTTATACCCAACATATGCCAAGTACTGAAAGCGGCAGTGAGTCACATTTTGCACAAACTCCCCTCCAGTTTTCAAAATATACCAAATATCCCAATTTCGAGGCCTGAGCCATATTTTGGAGCCAAATTCTGACTCTCTGCACGTATTCGCAGTTTGAAATTATGATTTTTTATACCCAACATATACAAAGTACTGAAAGCGGCGTTTGGTCACATTTGTCCCAAACCTCCCAGCAGTTTTCAAAACATCACAAACAACCCAATATCTAGGCCTGAGCCATATTTTGGAGCCAAATTCTGGCTCTCTGCACGTTTTCACAGTTTGATATTACGATTTTTTATACCCAACATATGCCAAGTACTGAAAGCGGCAGTGAGTCACATTTTGCACAAACTCCCCTGCAGTTTTCAAAATATCCCATATATCCCAATTTTGAGGCCTGAGCCATATTTTGGAGTCAAATTCATGCTCTATGCGCGTATTCGCCGTTTGAAATTGCGACTTTTTTATACCCAACATATGCCAAGTACTGAAAGTGGCGTTTGGTCATATTTGTCCCAATCCTCCCTGCAGTTTTCAAAATATCCCAAATATCCCAATTTCGATGCCTGAGCTATATTTTGGAGTCAAATTCTGGCTCTCTGCATGTATTTGCTGTTTGGGAAATTACGACTTTTTATGCCCAACATATGCCAAGTACTGAATGCGGCGTTTGGTAACATTTGTCCCAAACCACCCTGCAGTTTTCAAAATATCCCAAATATCCCAATATTGAGGCCTGAGCCATATTTTGGAGCCAAATTCTGGCTCTCTGCACCTATTCGCAGTTTCAAATTACAACTTATTATACCCAACATATGCCAAGTCCTGAATGTGGCAGTGAGTTACATTTTGTACAAACTCCCCTACAGTTTTCGAAATATCCCAAATACCCCAATTTCGAGGCCTGAGATATATTTTGGAGCCAAATTCTGGCTTTCTGCACGTATTCGCAGTTTGAAATTGCGAATTTTTTATACCCAACATATGCGAAGTACTGAAAGCTGCGTTTGGTCACATTTGTCCCAATACTCCCTGCAGTTTTCAAAATATCTCAAAAATCCCAATATCGAGACCTGAGCCATATTTTGGAGCCAAATTCTGGCTCTCTGCACGTATTCGCAGTTTGATATTAAGACTTTTTATACCCAACATATGACAAGTACTGAAAGTGGCAGTGAGTCACATTTTGCACAAACTCCCCTGCAGTTTTCAAAATATCCCAAAAATCCCAATTTCGAGGCCTGAGCCATATTTTGGAGCCAAATTCTGGCTTTATGCACGTATTCGCAGTATGATATTACGACTTTTTATACCCAACATATGCCAAGTACTGAAAGCGGCGTTTGGTCACATTTGTCCAAAACCTCTATGCAGTTTTCAAAATATCCCAAGCATCCCAATTTCGAGGCCAGAGCCATATTTTGGAGCCAAATTCTGGCTCTATGCACGTATTTGCAGTTTGAAATTACGACTTTTTATACCCAACATATGCCAAGTCCTGAAAGTGGCAGTGAGTCACATTTTGCACAAACTCCCCTGCAGGTTTCGAAATATCCCAAATATCCCAATTTCGAGGCTAGAGCCATATTTTGGAGCCAAATTCTGGCTCTCTGCAAGTACTCGCTCTTTGAAATTACGACTTTTTATACCCAACATATGCCAAGTATTGAAAGCGGCAGTAATTCACATTTTGAACAAACTCCCCTGCAGTTTTCAAAAAATCCCAAATATCCCAATTTCGAGGCCAGAGCTATATTTTAGAGTCAAATTCTGGCTCTCTGCACGTATTCGCAGTTTGTAATTACGACTTTTTATGCCCAACATATGCCAAGTACTGAATGCGGCGTTTGGTTACATTGTCCCAAACCTCCCTGCAGTTTTCAAAGTATCCCAAACATTCCAATATCGAGGCCTGAGCCATATTTTGGAGCCAAATTCTTGCTCTCTGCACGTATTCGCAGTATGAAATTACGACTTATTATACCCAACATATGCCAAGTACTAAAAGCGGCAATGAGTCGCATTTTCCACAAACTCCCCTGCAGTTTTCAAAATATCCCAAACAGCACAATTTCGAGGCCTGAGCCATATTTTGGAGCCAAATTCTGCCTCTCTGCACGTATTCGCAGTTTGAAATTACGACTTTTTTATACCCAACATATGCGAAGTACTGAAAGCGGCGTTTGGTCACATTTGTCCCAAACCTCCCTGCAGTTTTCAAATATATCTCAAACATCCCAATATCGAGACCTGAGCCATATTTTGGAGCCAAATTCTGGCTCTCTGCACGTATTCGGAGTTTGATATTACGACTTTTTATACCCAACATATGTGAAGTACTGAAAGCGGCGTTAGGTCACATTTGTCCCAAACCTCTATGCAGTTTTCAAAATATCCCAAACATCCCAATTTCGTGCCCAGAGCCATATTTTAGAGCCAAATTCTGGCTTTATGCACGTATTCGCAGTTTTAAATTACGACTTTTTATACCCAACATATGCCATGTCCTGAAAGTGGCAGTGAGTCACATTTTGCACAAACTCCCCTGCAGTTTTCAAAATATCCCAAACTTCCCAATTACGAGGCCTGAGTCACATTTTGGAGTCAAATTCTGGCTCTCTGCACGTATTCGCCGTTTGAAATTGCAACTTTTTTATACCCAACATATGCCAAGTACTCAATGCGGTGTTTGGTCACATTTGTCACAATCCCCCCCTGCAGTTTTCAAAATATCCCAAATATTTCCAATTTCAAGGCCTGAGATATGATTTGGAGTCAAATTCTGGCTCTCTGCACGTATTCGCTGTTTGAAATTATGACTTTTTGGGCCCAACATATGCCAAGTACTGAATACGGCGTTTGGTTACATTTGTCCCAAACCTCCCTGCAGTTTTCAAAATATCCCAAATATTCCAATTTCGAGGCCTGAACCATATTTTGGAGCCAAATTCTGGCTCTCTGCACGTATTCGTAGTTTGAAATTATGTTTTTTTATACCCAACCTATGCCAAGTACTGAATGCGGCGTTTGGTTACACTTGTCCCAAACCTCCCTACAGTTTTCAAAATATCCCAAACATCCCAATATCGACGTCTGAGCCATATTTTGGAGCCAAATTCTGGCTCTCTGCACGTATTCACAGTTTGAAATTACAACTTATTATACCCAACATATGCCAAGTACTGAAATCGGCGTTTGGTCATATTTGTCCCAATCCCCCCTGCAGTTTTCAAAATATCCCAAACATCCCAATTTAGGTGCCTGAGCCATATTTTGGAGCCAAATTCTGGCTCTCCGCACGTATTCGCAGTTTGAAATTACGACTTTTTTATACCCAACATATGCGAAGTACTGAAAGCGGCGTTTGGTCACATTTGTCCCAAACCTCTATGCAGTTTTCAAAATATCTCAAACATCCCAATTTCGTGGCCAGAGCCATATTTTTGAGCCAAATTCTGGCTTTATGCACGTATTCGCAGTTTTAAATTACGACTTTTTATACCCAACATATGCCATGTCCTGAAAGTGGCAGTGAGTCACATTTTGCACAAACTCCCCTGCAGTTTTCGAAATATCCCAAATATCCCAATTTCGAGGCCTGAGCTATATTTTGGAGTCAAATTCTGGCTCTCTGCACGAATTCGCTGTTTGAAATTGCGATTTTTTATTCCTAACATATGCCAGGTACTGAATGCGGCGTTTGGTTACACTTGTCCCAATCCTCCCTGCCGTTTTCAAAATATCCCAAACATCCCAATATCGAGGCCTGAGCCATATTTTGGAGCCAAATTCTGGCTCTCTGCACGTATTCGCAGTTTCAACTTACGACTTTTTTATTCCCAACATATGCGAAGTGCTGAAAGCGGCGTTTGGTCACATTTGTCCCAATCCCCATTGCATTTTTCAAAATATCCCAAACATCCCAATTTCGGTGCCTGAGCCATATTTTGGAGCCAAATTCTGGCTCTCTCCATGTATTCGCAGTTTGAAATTACGACTTTTTTATACCCAACATATGCGAAGTACTGAAAGCGGCGTTTGGTCACATTTGTCCCAAACCTCTATGCAGTTTTCAAAATATCCCAAAAATCCAAATTTCGTGGAAAGAGCCATACTTTGGAGCCAAATTCTGGCTTTATTCACGTATTCGCAGTTTTAAATTACGACTTTTTATACCCAACATATGCCATGTCCTGAAAGTGGCAGTGAGTCACATTTTGCACAAACTGCCCTGCAGTTTTCGAAATATCCCAAATATCCCAATTTCGAGGCTAGAGCCAAATTTTGGAGCCAAATTCTGGCTCTCTGCACGTATTCGCTGTTTGAAATTACGAATTTTTATACCCAACATATTCCAAGTACTGAAAGCGGCAGTGAGTCACATTTTGCACAAACTCCACTGCAGTTTTCAAAATATCCCAAATATCCCAATTTCGAGGCCTGAGCTATATTTTGGAGTAAATTCTGGCTCTCTGCACGAATTCGCTGTTTGAAATTACGAGTTTTTATGCCCAACATATGCCAAGTACTGAATGCGGCGTTTGGTTACACTTGTCCCAAACCTCCCTGCAGTTTTCAAAATATCCCAAACATCCCAGTTTCGGTGCCTGAGCCACATTTTGGAGCCAAATTCTGGCTCTCTGCACGTATTCGCAGTTTGAAATTACGACTTTTTTATTCCCAAAATATGCCAAGTACTGAAAGCGGCAGTGATTCACATTTTGCACAAACTCCCCTGCAGTTTTCAAAATATCCCAAACATTCAAATTTCGTGGCCAGAGCCATATTTTGGAGCCAAATTCTGGCTCTCTGCACGTATTCGCCGTTTGAAATAACGACTTTTTATACCCAACATATGCCAAGTACTGAAAGCGGCAGTGAGTCACATTTTGCACAAACTCCCCTGCAGTTTTCAAAATATCCCAAACTTCCCAATTACGAGGCCTGAGCCACATTTTGGAGTCAAATTCTGGCTCTCTGCACGTATTCGCCGTTTGAAATTGCGACTTTTTTATACCCAACATATGCCAAGTACTGAATGCGGTGTTTGGTCACATTTGTCACAATCCCCCCTGCAGTTTTCAAAATATCCCAAATATCCCAATTTCTAGGCCTGAGCTATGTTTTGGAGTCAAATTCTGGCTCTCTGCACGTATTCGCTGTTTGAAATTATGAATTTTTATGCTCAACATATTCCAAGTACTGAATGCGGCGTTTGGTTACATTTGTCCCAAACCTCCCTGCAGTTTTCAAAATATCCCAAATATTCCAATTTCGAGGCCTGAACCATATTTTGGAGCCAAATTCTGGCTCTCTGCACGTATTCGTAGTTTGAAATTATGTTTTTTTATACCCAACATATGCCAAGTACTGAATGCGGCGTTTGGTTACACTTGTCCCAAACCTCCCTACAGTTTTCAAAATATCCCAAACATCCCAATATCGACGTCTGAGCCATATTTTGGAGCCAAATTCTGGCTCTCTCCACGTATTCGCAGTTTGAAATTACAACTTATTATACCCATCATATGCCAAGTACTGAAAGCGACGTTAGGTCACATTTGTCCCAATCCCCCTTGCAGTTTTCAAAATATCCCAAACATCACAATTTCGGTGCCTGAGCCATATTTTGGAGCCAAATTCTGGCTCTCTGCACGTATTCGCAGTTTGAAATTAAGACTTTTTTATACCCAACATATGTGAAGTACTGAAAGCGGCGTTAGGTCACATTTGTCCCAAACCTCTATGCAGTTTTCAAAATATCCCAAACATCCCAATTTCGTGCCCAGAGCCATATTTTAGAGCCAAATTCTGGCTTTATGCACGTATTCGCAGTTTTAAATTACGACTTTTTATACCCAACATATGCCATGTCCTGAAAGTGGCAGTGAGTCACATTTTGCACAAACTCCCCTGCAGTTTTCAAAATATCCCAAACTTCCCAATTACGAGGCCTGAGTCACATTTTGGAGTCAAATTCTGGCTCTCTGCACGTATTCGCCGTTTGAAATTGCAACTTTTTTATACCCAACATATGCCAAGTACTGAATGCGGTGTTTGGTCACATTTGTCACAATCCCCCCCTGCAGTTTTCAAAATATCCCAAATATCCCAATTTCAAGGCCTGAGATATGATTTGGAGTCAAATTCTGGCTCTCTGCACGTATTCGCTGTTTGAAATTATGACTTTTTGGGCCCAACATATGCCAAGTACTGAATACGGCGTTTGGTTACATTTGTCCCAAACCTCCCTGCAGTTTTCAAAATATCCCAAATATTCCAATTTCGAGGCCTGAACCATATTTTGGAGCCAAATTCTGGCTCTCTGCACGTATTCGTAGTTTGAAATTATGTTTTTTTATACCCAACATATGCCAAGTACTGAATGCGGCGTTTGGTTACACTTATCCCAAACCTCCCTACAGTTTTCAAAATATCCCAAACATCCCAATATCGACGTCTGAGCCATATTTTGGAGCCAAATTCTGGCTCTCTCCACGTATTCGCAGTTTGAAATTACAACTTATTATACCCATCATATGCCAAGTACTGAAAGCGACGTTAGGTCACATTTGTCCCAATCCCCCCTGCAGTTTTCAAAATATCCCAAACATCACAATTTCGGTGCCTGAGCCATATTTTGGAGCCAAATTCTGGCTCTCTGCACGTATTCGCAGTTTGAAATTACGACTTTTTTATACCCAACATATGTGAAGTACTGAAAGCGGCGTTAGGTCACATTTGTCCCAAACCTCTATGCAGTTTTCAAAATATCCCAAACATCCCAATTTCGTGCCCAGAGCCATATTTTAGAGCCAAATTCTGGCTTTATGCACGTATTCGCAGTTTTAAATTACGACTTTTTATACCCAACATATGCCATGTCCTGAAAGTGGCAGTGAGTCACATTTTGCACAAACTCCCCTGCAGTTTTCAAAATATCCCAAACTTCCCAATTACGAGGCCTGAGTCACATTTTGGAGTCAAATTCTGGCTCTCTGCACGTATTCGCCGTTTGAAATTGCAACTTTTTTATACCCAACATATGCCAAGTACTGAATGCGGTGTTTGGTCACATTTGTCACAATCCCCCCCTGCAGTTTTCAAAATATCCCAAATATCCCAATTTCAAGGCCTGAGATATGATTTGGAGTCAAATTCTGGCTCTCTGCACGTATTCGCTGTTTGAAATTATGACTTTTTGGGCCCAACATATGCCAAGTACTGAATACGGCGTTTGGTTACATTTGTCCCAAACCTCCCTGCAGTTTTCAAAATATCCCAAATATTCCAATTTCGAGGCCTGAACCATATTTTGGAGCCAAATTCTGGCTCTCTGCACGTATTCGTAGTTTGAAATTGTGTTTTTTTATACCCAACCTATGCCAAGTACTGAATGCGGCGTTTGGTTACACTTGTCCCAAACCTCCCTACAGTTTTCAAAATATCCCAAACATCCCAATATCGACGTCTGAGCCATATTTTGGAGCCAAATTCTGGCTCTCTGCACGTATTCACAGTTTGAAATTACAACTTATTATACCCAACATATGCCAAGTACTGAAATCGGCGTTTGGTCATATTTGTCCCAATCCCCCCTGCAGTTTTCAAAATATCCCAAACATCCCAATTTAGGTGCCTGAGCCATATTTTGGAGCCAAATTCTGGCTCTCCGCACGTATTCGCAGTTTGAAATTACGACTTTTTTATACCCAACATATGCGAAGTACTGAAAGCGGCGTTTGGTCACATTTGTCCCAAACCTCTATGCAGTTTTCAAAATATCTCAAACATCCCAATTTCGTGGCCAGAGCCATATTTTTGAGCCAAATTCTGGCTTTATGCACGTATTCGCAGTTTTAAATTACGACTTTTTATACCCAACATATGCCATGTCCTGAAAGTGGCAGTGAGTCACATTTTGCACAAACTCCCCTGCAGTTTTCGAAATATCCCAAATATCCCAATTTCGAGGCCTGAGCTATATTTTGGAGTCAAATTCTGGCTCTCTGCACGAATTCGCTGTTTGAAATTGCGATTTTTTATTCCTAACATATGCCAGGTACTGAATGCGGCGTTTGGTTACACTTGTCCCAATCCTCCCTGCCGTTTTCAAAATATCCCAAACATCCCAATATCGAGGCCTGAGCCATATTTTGGAGCCAAATTCTGGCTCTCTGCACGTATTCGCAGTTTCAACTTACGACTTTTTTATTCCCAACATATGCGAAGTGCTGAAAGCGGCGTTTGGTCACATTTGTCCCAATCCCCATTGCATTTTTCAAAATATCCCAAACATCCCAATTTCGGTGCCTGAGCCATATTTTGGAGCCAAATTCTGGCTCTCTCCATGTATTCGCAGTTTGAAATTACGACTTTTTTATACCCAACATATGCGAAGTACTGAAAGCGGCGTTTGGTCACATTTGTCCCAAACCTCTATGCAGTTTTCAAAATATCCCAAAATTCCAAATTTCGTGGAAAGAGCCATACTTTGGAGCCAAATTCTGGCTTTATTCACGTATTCGCAGTTTTAAATTACGACTTTTTATACCCAACATATGCCATGTCCTGAAAGTGGCAGTGAGTCACATTTTGCACAAACTGCCCTGCAGTTTTCGAAATATCCCAAATATCCCAATTTCGAGGCTAGAGCCAAATTTTGGAGCCAAATTCTGGCTCTCTGCACGTATTCGCTGTTTGAAATTACGAATTTTTATACCCAACATATTCCAAGTACTGAAAGCGGCAGTGATTCACATTTTGCACAAACTCCACTGCAGTTTTCAAAATATCCCAAATATCCCAATTTCGAGGCCTGAGCTATATTTTGGAGTAAATTCTGGCTCTCTGCACGAATTCGCTGTTTGAAATTACGAGTTTTTATGCCCAACATATGCCAAGTACTGAATGCGACGTTTGGTTACACTTGTCCCAAACCTCCCTGCAGTTTTCAAAATATCCCAAACATCCCAGTTTCGGTGCCTGAGCCACATTTTGGAGCCAAATTCTGGCTCTCTGCACGTATTCGCAGTTTGAAATTACGACTTTTTTATTCCCAAAATATGCCAAGTACTGAAAGCGGCAGTGATTCACATTTTGCACAAACTCCCCTGCAGTTTTCAAAATATCCCAAACATTCAAATTTCGTGGCCAGAGCCATATTTTGGAGCCAAATTCTGGCTCTCTGCACGTATTCGCCGTTTGAAATAACGACTTTTTATACCCAACATATGCCAAGTACTGAAAGCGGCAGTGAGTCACATTTTGCACAAACTCCCCTGCAGTTTTCAAAATATCCCAAACTTCCCAATTACGAGGCCTGAGCCACATTTTGGAGTCAAATTCTGGCTCTCTGCACGTATTCGCCGTTTGAAATTGCGACTTTTTTATACCCAACATATGCCAAGTACTGAATGCGGTGTTTGGTCACATTTGTCACAATCCCCCCTGCAGTTTTCAAAATATCCCAAATATCCCAATTTCTAGGCCTGAGCTATGTTTTGGAGTCAAATTCTGGCTCTCTGCACGTATTCGCTGTTTGAAATTATGAATTTTTATGCCCAACATATTCCAAGTACTGAATGCGGCGTTTGGTTACATTTGTCCCAAACCTCCCTGCAGTTTTCAAAATATCCCAAATATTCCAATTTCGAGGCCTGAACCATATTTTGGAGCCAAATTCTGGCTCTCTGCACGTATTCGTAGTTTGAAATTATGTTTTTTTATACCCAACATATGCCAAGTACTGAATGCGGCGTTTGGTTACACTTGTCCCAAACCTCCCTACAGTTTTCAAAATATCCCAAACATCCCAATATCGACGTCTGAGCCATATTTTGGAGCCAAATTCTGGCTCTCTCCACGTATTCGCAGTTTGAAATTACAACTTATTATACCCATCATATGCCAAGTACTGAAAGCGACGTTAGGTCACATTTGTCCCAATCCCCCCTGCAGTTTTCAAAATATCCCAAACATCACAATTTCGGTGCCTGAGCCATATTTTGGAGCCAAATTCTGGCTCTCTGCACGTATTCGCAGTTTGAAATTACGACTTTTTTATACCCAACATATGTGAAGTACTGAAAGCGGCGTTAGGTCACATTTGTCCCAAACCTCTATGCAGTTTTCAAAATATCCCAAACATCCCAATTTCGTGCCCAGAGCCATATTTTAGAGCCAAATTCTGGCTTTATGCACGTATTCGCAGTTTTAAATTACGACTTTTTATACCCAACATATGCCATGTCCTGAAAGTGGCAGTGAGTCACATTTTGCACAAACTCCCCTGCAGTTTTCAAAATATCCCAAACTTCCCAATTACGAGGCCTGAGTCACATTTTGGAGTCAAATTCTGGCTCTCTGCACGTATTCGCCGTTTGAAATTGCAACTTTTTTATACCCAACATATGCCAAGTACTGAATGCGGTGTTTGGTCACATTTGTCACAATCCCCCCCTGCAGTTTTCAAAATATCCCAAATATCCCAATTTCAAGGCCTGAGATATGATTTGGAGTCAAATTCTGGCTCTCTGCACGTATTCGCTGTTTGAAATTATGACTTTTTGGGCCCAACATATGCCAAGTACTGAATACGGCGTTTGGTTACATTTGTCCCAAACCTCCCTGCAGTTTTCAAAATATCCCAAATATTCCAATTTCGAGGCCTGAACCATATTTTGGAGCCAAATTCTGGCTCTCTGCACGTATTCGTAGTTTGAAATTATGTTTTTTTATACCCAACATATGCCAAGTACTGAATGCGGCGTTTGGTTACACTTGTCCCAAACCTCCCTACAGTTTTCAAAATATCCCAAACATCCCAATATCGACGTCTGAGCCATATTTTGGAGCCAAATTCTGGCTCTCTCCACGTATTCGCAGTTTGAAATTACAATTTATTATACCCATCATATGCCAAGTACTGAAAGCGACGTTAGGTCACATTTGTCCCAATCCCCCCTGCAGTTTTCAAAATATCCCAAACATCACAATTTCGGTGCCTGAGCCATATTTTGGAGCCAAATTCTGGCTCTCTGCACGTATTCGCAGTTTGAAATTACGACTTTTTTATACCCAACATATGTGAAGTACTGAAAGCGGCGTTAGGTCACATTTGTCCCAAACCTCTATGCAGTTTTCAAAATATCCCAAACATCCCAATTTCGTGCCCAGAGCCATATTTTAGAGCCAAATTCTGGCTTTATGCACGTATTCGCAGTTTTAAATTACGACTTTTTATACCCAACATATGCCATGTCCTGAAAGTGGCAGTGAGTCACATTTTGCACAAACTCCCCTGCAGTTTTCAAAATATCCCAAACTTCCCAATTACGAGGCCTGAGTCACATTTTGGAGTCAAATTCTGGCTCTCTGCACGTATTCGCCGTTTGAAATTGCAACTTTTTTATACCCAACATATGCCAAGTACTGAATGCGGTGTTTGGTCACATTTGTCACAATCCCCCCCTGCAGTTTTCAAAATATCCCAAATATCCCAATTTCAAGGCCTGAGATATGATTTGGAGTCAAATTCTGGCTCTCTGCACGTATTCGCTGTTTGAAATTATGACTTTTTGGGCCCAACATATGCCAAGTACTGAATACGGCGTTTGGTTACATTTGTCCCAAACCTCCCTGCAGTTTTCAAAATATCCCAAATATTCCAATTTCGACGCCTGAACCATATTTTGGAGCCAAATTCTGGCTCTCTGCACGTATTCGTAGTTTGAAATTATGTTTTTTTATACCCAACCTATGCCAAGTACTGAATGCGGCGTTTGGTTACACTTGTCCCAAACCTCCCTACAGTTTTCAAAATATCCCAAACATCCCAATATCGACGTCTGAGCCATATTTTGGAGCCAAATTCTGGCTCTCTGCACGTATTCACAGTTTGAAATTACAACTTATTATACCCAACATATGCCAAGTACTGAAATCGGCGTTTGGTCATATTTGTCCCAATCCCCCCTGCAGTTTTCAAAATATCCCAAACATCCCAATTTAGGTGCCTGAGCCATATTTTGGAGCCAAATTCTGGCTCTCCGCACGTATTCGCAGTTTGAAATTACGACTTTTTTATACCCAACATATGCAAAGTACTGAAAGCGGCGTTTGGTCACATTTGTCCCAAACCTTTATGCAGTTTTCAAAATATCTCAAACATCCCAATTTCGTGGCCAGAGCCATATTTTGGAGCCAAATTCTGGCTTTATGCACGTATTCGCAGTTTTAAATTACGACTTTTTATACCCAACATATGCCATGTCCTGAAAGTGGCAGTGAGTCACATTTTGCCCAAACTCCCCTGCAGTTTTCGAAATATCCCAAATATCCCAATTTCGAGGCCTGAGCTATATTTTGGAGTCAAATTCTGGCTCTCTGCACGAATTCGCTGTTTGAAATTACGATTTTTTATTCCTAACATATGCCAGGTACTGAATGCGGCGTTTGGTTACACTTGTCCCAAACCTCCCTGCCGTTTTCAAAATATCCCAAACATCCCAATATCGAGGCCTGAGCCATATTTTGGAGCCAAATTCTGGCTCTCTGCACGTATTCGCAGTTTCAAATTACGACTTTTTTATTCCCAACATATGCGAAGTGCTGAAAGCGGCGTTTGGTCACATTTGTCCCAATCCCCATTGCATTTTTCAAAATATCCTAAACATCCCAATTTCGGTGCCTGAGCCATATTTTGGAGCCAAATTCTGGCTCTCTCCATGTATTCGCAGTTTGAAATTACGACTTTTTTATACCCAACATATGCGAAGTACTGAAAGCGGCGTTTGGTCACATTTGTCCCAAACCTCTATGCAGTTTTCAAAATATCCCAAAAATCCCAATTTCGTGGCCAGAGCCATACTTTGGAGCCAAATTCTGGCTTTATTCACGTATTCGCAGTTTTAAATTACGACTTTTTATACCCAACATATGCCATGTCCTGAAAGAGGCAGTGAGTCACATTTTGCACAAACTCCCCTGCAGTTTTCGAAATATCCCAAATATCCCAATTTCGAGGCTAGAGCCAAATTTTGGAGCCAAATTCTGGCTCTCTGCACGTATTCGCTGTTTGAAATTACGAATTTTTATACCCAACATATGCCAAGTACTGAAAGCGGCAGTGATTCACATTTTGCACAAACTCCACTGCAGTTTTCAAAATATCCCAAATATCCCAATTTCGAGGCCTGAGCTATATTTTGGAGTCAAATTCTGGCTCTCTGCACGAATTCGCTGTTTGAAATTACGAGTTTTTATGCCCAACATATGACAAGTACTGAATGCGGCGTTTGGTTACACTTGTCCCAAACCTCCCTGCAGTTTTCAAAATATCCCAAACATCCCAGTTTCGGTGCCTGAGCCATATTTTGGAGCCAAATTCTGGCTCTCTGCACGTATTCGCAGTTTGAAATTACGACTTTTTTATTCCCAACATATGCCAAGTACTGAAAGAGGCAGTGATTCACATTTTGCACAAACTCCCCTGCAGTTTTCAAAATATCCCAAACATTCAAATTTCGTGGCTAGAGCCATATTTTGGAGCCAAATTCTGGCTCTCTGCACGTATTCGCCGTTTGAAATAACGACTTTTTATACCCAACATATGCCAAGTACTGAAAGCGGCAGTGAGTCACATTTTGCACAAACTCCCCTGCAGTTTTCAAAATATCCCAAACTTCCCAATTACGAGTCCTGAGCCACATTTTGGAGTCAAATTCTGGCTCTCTGCACGTATTCGCCGTTTGAAATTGCGACTTTTTTATACCCAACATATGCCAAGTACTGAATGCGGTGTTTGGTCACATTTGTCACAATCCCCCCTGCAGTTTTCAAAATATCCCAAATATCCCAATTTCTAGGCCTGAGCTATGTTTTGGAGTCAAATTCTGGCTCTCTGCACGTATTCGCTGTTTGAAATTATGAATTTTTATGCCCAACATATTCCAAGTACTAAATGCGGCGTTTGGTTACATTTGTCCCAAACCTCCCTGCAGTTTTCAAAATATCCCAAATATTCCAATTTCGAGGCCTGAACCAAATTTTGGAGCCAAATTCTGGCTCTCTGCACGTATTCGTAGTTTGAAATTATGTTTTTTTATACCCAACATATGCCAAGTACTGAATGCGGCGTTTGGTTACACTTGTCCCAAACCTCCCTACAGTTTTCAAAATATCCCAAACATCCCAATATCGACGTCTGAGCCATATTGTGGAGCCAAATTCTGGCTCTCTCCACGTATTCGCAGTTTGAAATTACAACTTATTATACCCATCATATGCCAAGTACTGAAAGAGACGTTAGGTCACATTTGTCCCAATCCCCCCTGCAGTTTTCAAAATATCCCAAACATCCCAATTTCGGTGCCTGAGCCATATTTTGGAGCCAAATTCTGGCTCTCTGCACGTATTCGCAGTTTGAAATTACGACTTTTTTAAACCCAACATATGCGAAGTACTGAAAGCGGCGTTTGGTCACATTTGTCCCAAACCTCTATGCAGTTTTCAAAATATCCCAAACATCCCAATTTCCTGGCCAGAGCCATATTTTGGAGCCAAATTCTGGCTTTATGCACCTATTCGCAGTTTTAAATTACGACTTTTTATACCCAACATATGCCATGTCCTGAAAGTGGCAGTGAGTCACATTTTGCACAAACTCCACTGCAGTTTTCAAAATATCCCAAATATCCCAATTTCGAGGCCTGAGCTATATTTCGGAGTCAAATTCTGGCTCTAAGCACGAATTCGCTGTTTGAAATTACGAGTTTTTATGCCCAACATATGCCAAGTACTGAATGCGGCGTTTGGTTACACTTGTCCCAAACCTCCCTGCAGTTTTCAAAATATCCAAAACATCCCAATATCGAGGCCTGAGCCATATTTTGGAGCCAAATTCTGGCTCTCTGCACGTATTCGCAGTTTGAAATTACGACTTTTTTATTCCCAAGATATGCGAAGTACTGAAATCAGCGTTTGGTCACATTTGTCCCAATCCCCCCTGCAGTTTTCAAAATATCCCAAACATCCCAATTTCGGTGCCTGAGCCATATTTTGGAGCCAAATTCTGGCTCTCTGCACGTATTCGCAGTTTGAAATTACGACTTTTTTATTCCCAAAATATGCCAAGTACTGAAAGCGGCAGTGAGTCACATTTTGAACAAACTCCCCTGCAGTTTTCAAAATATCCCAAACTTCCCAATTACGAGGCCTGAGCCACATTTTGGATTCAAATTCTGGTTCTCTGCACGTATTCGCCGTTTGAAATTGCGACATTTTTATACCCAACATATGCCAAGTACTGAATGCGGTGTTTGGTCACATTTGTCACAATCCCCCCTGTAGTTTTCAAAATATCCCAAATATCCCAATTTCAAGGCCTGAGCTATGTTTTGGAGTCAAATTCTGGCTCTCTGCCCGTATTCGCTGTTTGAAATTAGACTTTTTATGCCCAACATATGCTAAGTACTGAATGCGGCGTTTGGTTACATTTGTCCCAAACTTCCCTGCAGTTTTCAAAATATCCCAAATATTCCAATTTCGAGGCCTGAACCATATTTTGGAGCCAAATTCTGGCTCTCTGCACGTATTCGTAGTTTGAAATTATCTTTTTTTATACCCAACATATGCCAAGTACTGAATGCGGCGTTTGGTTACACTTGTCCCAAACCTCCCTACAGTTTTCAAAATATCCCAAACATCCCAATATCGACGTCTGAGCCATATTTTGGAGCCAAATTCTGGCTCTCTGCACGTATTCGCAGTTTGAAATTACAACTTATTATACCTAACATATGCCAAGTACTGAAATCGGCGTTTGGTCATATTTGTCCCAATCCCCCCTGCAGTTTTCAAAATATCCCAAACATCCCAATTTAGGTGCCTGAGCCATATTTTGGAGCCAAATTCTGGCTCTCCGCACGTATTCGCAGTTTGAAATTACGACTTTTTTATACCCAACATATGCAAAGTACTGAAAGCGGCGTTTGGTCACATTTGTCCCAAACCTTTATGCAGTTTTCAAAATATCTCAAACATCCCAATTTCGTGGCCAGAGCCATATTTTGGAGCCAAATTCTGGCTTTATGCACGTATTCGCAGTTTTAAATTACGACTTTTTATACCCAACATATGCCATGTCCTGAAAGTGGCAGTGAGTCACATTTTGCCCAAACTCCCCTGCAGTTTTCGAAATATCCCAAATATCTCAATTTCGAGGCCTGAGCTATATTTTGGAGTCAAATTCTGGCTCTCTGCACGAATTCGCTGTTTGAAATTACGATTTTTTATTCCTAACATATGCCAGGTACTGAATGCGGCGTTTGGTTACACTTGTCCCAAACCTCCCTGCCGTTTTCAAAATATCCCAAACATCCCAATATCGAGGCCTGAGCCATATTTTGGAGCCAAATTCTGGCTCTCTGCACGTATTCGCAGTTTCAAATTACGACTTTTTTATTCCCAACATATGCGAAGTGCTGAAAGCGGCGTTTGGTCACATTTGTCCCAATCCCCATTGCATTTTTCAAAATATCCTAAACATCCCAATTTCGGTGCCTGAGCCATATTTTGGAGCCAAATTCTGGCTCTCTCCATGTATTCGCAGTTTGAAATTACGACTTTTTTATACCCAACATATGCGAAGTACTGAAAGCGGCGTTTGGTCACATTTGTCCCAAACCTCTATGCAGTTTTCAAAATATCCCAAAAATCCCAATTTCGTGGCCAGAGCCATACTTTGGAGCCAAATTCTGGCTTTATTCACGTATTCGCAGTTTTAAATTACGACTTTTTATACCCAACATATGCCATGTCCTGAAAGAGGCAGTGAGTCACATTTTGCACAAACTCCCCTGCAGTTTTCGAAATATCCCAAATATCCCAATTTCGAGGCTAGAGCCAAATTTTGGAGCCAAATTCTGGCTCTCTGCACGTATTCGCTGTTTGAAATTACGAATTTTTATACCCAACATATGCCAAGTACTGAAAGCGGCAGTGATTCACATTTTGCACAAACTCCACTGCAGTTTTCAAAATATCCCAAATATCCCAATTTCGAGGCCTGAGCTATATTTTGGAGTCAAATTCTGGCTCTCTGCACGAATTCGCTGTTTGAAATTACGAGTTTTTATGCCCAACATATGACAAGTACTGAATGCGGCGTTTGGTTACACTTGTCCCAAACCTCCCTGCAGTTTTCAAAATATCCCAAACATCCCAGTTTCGGTGCCTGAGCCATATTTTGGAGCCAAATTCTGGCTCTCTGCACGTATTCGCAGTTTGAAATTACGACTTTTTTATTCCCAACATATGCCAAGTACTGAAAGAGGCAGTGATTCACATTTTGCACAAACTCCCCTGCAGTTTTCAAAATATCCCAAACATTCAAATTTCGTGGCTAGAGCCATATTTTGGAGCCAAATTCTGGCTCTCTGCACGTATTCGCCGTTTGAAATAACGACTTTTTATACCCAACATATGCCAAGTACTGAAAGCGGCAGTGAGTCACATTTTGCACAAACTCCCCTGCAGTTTTCAAAATATCCCAAACTTCCCAATTACGAGTCCTGAGCCACATTTTGGAGTCAAATTCTGGCTCTCTGCACGTATTCGCCGTTTGAAATTGCGACTTTTTTATACCCAACATATGCCAAGTACTGAATGCGGTGTTTGGTCACATTTGTCACAATCCCCCCTGCAGTTTTCAAAATATCCCAAATATCCCAATTTCTAGGCCTGAGCTATGTTTTGGAGTCAAATTCTGGCTCTCTGCACGTATTCGCTGTTTGAAATTATGAATTTTTATGCCCAACATATTCCAAGTACTAAATGCGGCGTTTGGTTACATTTGTCCCAAACCTCCCTGCAGTTTTCAAAATATCCCAAATATTCCAATTTCGAGGCCTGAACCAAATTTTGGAGCCAAATTCTGGCTCTCTGCACGTATTCGTAGTTTGAAATTATGTTTTTTTATACCCAACATATGCCAAGTACTGAATGCGGCGTTTGGTTACACTTGTCCCAAACCTCCCTACAGTTTTCAAAATATCCCAAACATCCCAATATCGACGTCTGAGCCATATTGTGGAGCCAAATTCTGGCTCTCACCACGTATTCGCAGTTTGAAATTACAACTTATTATACCCATCATATGCCAAGTACTGAAAGAGACGTTAGGTCACATTTGTCCCAATCCCCCCTGCAGTTTTCAAAATATCCCAAACATCCCAATTTCGGTGCCTGAGCCATATTTTGGAGCCAAATTCTGGCTCTCTGCACGTATTCGCAGTTTGAAATTACGACTTTTTTAAACCCAACATATGCGAAGTACTGAAAGCGGCGTTTGGTCACATTTGTCCCAAACCTCTATGCAGTTTTCAAAATATCCCAAACATCCCAATTTCCTGGCCAGAGCCATATTTTGGAGCCAAATTCTGGCTTTATGCACCTATTCGCAGTTTTAAATTACGACTTTTTATACCCAACATATGCCATGTCCTGAAAGTGGCAGTGAGTCACATTTTGCACAAACTCCACTGCAGTTTTCAAAATATCCCAAATATCCCAATTTCGAGGCCTGAGCTATATTTCGGAGTCAAATTCTGGCTCTAAGCACGAATTCGCTGTTTGAAATTACGAGTTTTTATGCCCAACATATGCCAAGTACTGAATGCGGCGTTTGGTTACACTTGTCCCAAACCTCCCTGCAGTTTTCAAAATATCCAAAACATCCCAATATCGAGGCCTGAGCCATATTTTGGAGCCAAATTCTGGCTCTCTGCACGTATTCGCAGTTTGAAATTACGACTTTTTTATTCCCAAGATATGCGAAGTACTGAAATCAGCGTTTAATCACATTTGTCCCAATCCCCCCTGCAGTTTTCAAAATATCCCAAACATCCCAATTTCGGTGCCTGAGCCATATTTTGGAGCCAAATTCTGGCTCTCTGCACGTATTCGCAGTTTGAAATTACGACTTTTTTATTCCCAAAATATGCCAAGTACTGAAAGCGGCAGTGAGTCACATTTTGAACAAACTCCCCTGCAGTTTTCAAAATATCCCAAACTTCCCAATTACGAGGCCTGAGCCACATTTTGGATTCAAATTCTGGTTCTCTGCACGTATTCGCCGTTTGAAATTGCGACATTTTTATACCCAACATATGCCAAGTACTGAATGCGGTGTTTGGTCACATTTGTCACAATCCCCCCTGTAGTTTTCAAAATATCCCAAATATCCCAATTTCAAGGCCTGAGCTATGTTTTGGAGTCAAATTCTGGCTCTCTGCCCGTATTCGCTGTTTGAAATTAGACTTTTTATGCCCAACATATGCTAAGTACTGAATGCGGCGTTTGGTTACATTTGTCCCAAACTTCCCTGCAGTTTTCAAAATATCCCAAATATTCCAATTTCGAGGCCTGAACCATATTTTGGAGCCAAATTCTGGCTCTCTGCACGTATTCGTAGTTTGAAATTATCTTTTTTTATACCCAACATATGCCAAGTACTGAATGCGGCGTTTGGTTACACTTGTCCCAAACCTCCCTACAGTTTTCAAAATATCCCAAACATCCCAATATCGACGTCTGAGCCATATTTTGGAGCCAAATTCTCTCTCTCTGCACGTATTCGCAGTTTGAAATTACAACTTATTATACCTAACATATGCCAAGTACTGAAAGCGGCGTTTGGTCACATTTGTCCCAATCCCCCCTGCAGTTTTCAAAATATCCCAAACATTCCAATTTTGGTGCCTGAGCCATATTTTGAAGCCAATTCTGGCTCTCTGCACGTATTCGCAGTTTGAAATTACGACTTTTTTATACCCAACATATGCGAAGTACTGAAAGCGGCGTTTGGTCACATTTGTCCCAAACCTCTATGCAGTTTTCAAAATATCCCAAAAATCCCAATTTCGTGGCCAGAGCCATATTTTGGAGCCAAATTCTGGCATTATTCACGTATTCGCAGTTTTAAATTACGACTTTTTATACCCAACATATGCCATGTCCTGAAAGTGGCAGTGAGTCACATTTTGCACAAACTCCCCTGCAGTTTTCGAAATATCCCAAATATCCCAATTTCGAGGCTAGAGCCAAATTTTGGAGCCAAATTCTGGTTCTCTGCACGTATTCGCTGTTTGAAATTACGACTTTTTATACCCAACATATGCCAAGTACTGAATGCGGTGTTTGGTCACATTTGTCACAATCCCCCCCTGCAGTTTTCAAAATATCCCAAATATCCCAATTTCAAGGCCTGAGATATGATTTGGAGTCAAATTCTGGCTCTCTGCACGTATTCGCTGTTTGAAATTATGACTTTTTGGGCCCAACATATGCCAAGTACTGAATACGGCGTTTGGTTACATTTGTCCCAAACCTCCCTGCAGTTTTCAAAATATCCCAAATATTCCAATTTCGAGGCCTGAACCATATTTTGGAGCCAAATTCTGGCTCTCTGCACGTATTCGTAGTTTGAAATTATGTTTTTTTATACCCAACCTATGCCAAGTACTGAATGCGGCGTTTGGTTACACTTGTCCCAAACCTCCCTAAAGTTTTCAAAATATCCCAAACATCCCAATATCGACGTCTGAGCCATATTTTGGAGCCAAATTCTGGCTCTCTGCACGTATTCACAGTTTGAAATTACAACTTATTATACCCAACATATGCCAAGTACTGAAATCGGCGTTTGGTCATATTTGTCCCAATCCCCCCTGCAGTTTTCAAAATATCCCAAACATCCCAATTTAGGTGCCTGAGCCATATTTTGGAGCCAAATTCTGGCTCTCCGCACGTATTCGCAGTTTGAAATTACGACTTTTTTATACCCAACATATGCAAAGTATTGAACGCGGCGTTTGGTCACATTTGTCCCAAACCTCTATGCAGTTTTCAAAATATCTCAAACATCCCAATTTCGTGGCCAGAGCCATATTTTGGAGCCAAATTCTGGCTTTATGCACGTATTCGCAGTTTTAAATTATGACTTTTTATACCCAACATATGCCATGTCCTGAAAGTGGCAGTGAGTCACATTTTGCACAAACTCCCCTGCAGTTTTCGAAATATCCCACATATCCCAATTTCGAGGCCTGAGCTATATTTTGGAGTCAAATTCTGGCTCTCTGCACGAATTCGCTGTTTGAAATTACGATTTTTTATTCCTAACATATGCCAGGTACTGAATGCGGCGTTTGGTTACACTTGTCCCAAACCTCCCTGCCGTTTTCAAAATATCCCAAACATCCCAATATCGAGGCCTGAGCCATATTTTGGAGCCAAATTCTGGCTCTCTGCACGTATTCGCAGTTTCAAAATCGACTTTTTTATTCCCAACATATGCGAAGTGCTGAAAGCGGCGTTTGGTCACATTTGTCCCAATCCCCATTGCATTTTTCAAAATATTCCCAAACATCCCAATTTCGGTGCCTGAGCCATATTTTGGAGCCAAATTCTGGCTCTCTCCATGTATTCGCAGTTTGAAATTACGACTTTTTTATACCCAACATATGCGAAGTACTGAAAGCGGCGTTTGGTTACATTTGTCCCAAACCTCTATGCAGTTTTCCAAATATCCCAAAAATCCCAATTTCGTGGCCAGAGCCATACTTTGGAGCCAAATTCTGGCTTTATTCACGTATTCGCAGTTTTAAATTACGACTTTTTATACCCAACATATGCCATGTCCTGAAAGTGGCAGTGAGTCACATTTTGCACAAACTCCCCTGCAGTTTTCGAAATATCCCAAATATCCCAATTTCGAGGCTAGAGCCAAATTTTGGAGCCAAATTCTGGCTCTCTGCACGTATTCGCTGTTTGAAATTACGAATTTTTATACCCAACATATGCCAAGTACTGAAAGCGGCAGTGATTCACATTTTGCACAAACTCCACTGCAGTTTTCAAAATATCCCAAATATCCCAATTTCGAGGCCTGAGCTATATTTTGGAGTCAAATTCTGGCTCTCTGCACGAATTCGCTGTTTGAAATTACGAGTTTTTATGCCCAACATATGACAAGTACTGAATGCGGCGTTTGGTTACACTTGTCCCAAACCTCCCTGCAGTTTTCAAAATATCCCAAACATCCCAGTTTCGGTGCCTGAGCCATATTTTGGAGCCAAATTCTGGCTCTCTGCACGTATTCGCAGTTTGAAATTACGACTTTTTTATTCCCAACATATGCCAAGTACTGAAAGAGGCAGTGATTCACATTTTGCACAAACTCCCCTGCAGTTTTCAAAATATCCCAAATATTCAAATTTCGTGGCTAGAGCCATATTTTGGAGCCAAATTCTGGCTCTCTGCACGTATTCGCCGTTTGAAATAACGACTTTTTATACCCAACATATGCCAAGTACTGAAGGCGGCAGTGAGTCACATTTTGCACAAACTCCCCTGCAGTTTTCAAAATATCCCAAACTTCCCAATTACGAGTCCTGAGCCACATTTTGGAGTCAAATTCTGGCTCTCTGCACGTATTCGCCGTTTGAAATTGCGACTTTTTTATACCCAACATATGCCAAGTACTGAATGCGGTGTTTGGTCACATTTGTCACAATCCCCCCTGCAGTTTTCAAAATATCCCAAATATCCCAATTTCTGGGCCTGAGCTATGTTTTGGAGTCAAATTCTGGCTCTCTGCACGTATTCGCTGTTTGAAATTATGAATTTTTATGCCCAACATATTCCAAGTACTAAATGCGGCGTTTGGTTACATTTGTCCCAAACATCCCTGCAGTTTTCAAAATATCCCAAATATTCCAATTTCGAGGCCTGAACCAAATTTTGGAGCCAAATTCTGGCTCTCTGCACGTATTCGCAGTTTGAAATTACGACTTTTTTATTCCCAAGATATGCGAAGTACTGAAAGCAGCGTTTGGTCACATTTGTCCCAATCCCCCCTGCAGTTTTCAAAATATCCCAAACATCCCAATTTCGGTGCCTGAGCCATATTTTGGAGCCAAATTATGGCTCTCTGCACGTATTCGCAGTTTGAAATTACGACTTTTTTATTCCCAAAATATGCCAAGTACTGAAAGCGGCAGTGAGTCACATTTTGAACAAACTCCCCTGCAGTTTTCAAAATATCCCAAACTTCCCAATTACGAGGCCTGAGCCACATTTTGGATTCAAATTCTGGTTCTCTGCACGTATTCGCCGTTTGAAATTGCGACTTTTTTATACCCAACATATGCCAAGTACTGAATGCGGTGTTTGGTCACATTTGTCACAATCCCCCCTGTAGTTTTCAAAATATCCCAAATATTCCAATTTCAAGGCCTGAGCTATGTTTTGGAGTCAAATTCTGGCTCTCTGCCCGTATTCGCTGTTTGAAATTAGACTTTTTATGCCCAACATATGCTAAGTACTGAATGCGGCGTTTGGTTACATTTGTCCCAAACCTCCCTGCAGTTTTCAAAATATCCCAAATATTCCAATTTCGAGGCCTGAACCATATTTTGGAGCCAAATTCTGGCTCTCTGCACGTATTCGTAGTTTGAAATTATGTTTTTTTATACCCAACATATGCCAAGTACTGAATGCGGCGTTTGGTTACACTTGTCCCAAACCTCCCTACAGTTTTCAAATTATCCCAAACATCCCAATATCGACGTCTGAGCCATATTTTGGAGCCAAATTCTGGCTCTCTGCACGTATTCGCAGTTTGAAATTACAACTTATTATAC
Organism: Procambarus clarkii; assembly: GCF_040958095.1. Classification (NCBI taxonomy): domain Eukaryota; kingdom Metazoa; phylum Arthropoda; class Malacostraca; order Decapoda; family Cambaridae; genus Procambarus; species Procambarus clarkii. The sequence continues at coordinate 406,326 of NW_027189205.1, read as the reverse complement.
CTAACATATGCCAAGTACTGAAAGCGGCGTTTGGTCACATTTGTTCCAATCCCCCCTGCAGTTTTCAAAATATCCCAAACATTCCAATTTCGGTGCCTGAGCCATATTTTGAAGCCAATTCTGGCTCTCTGCACGTATTCGCAGTTTGAAATTACGACTTTTTTATACCCAACATATGCGAAGTACTGAAAGCGGCGTTTGGTCACATTTGTCCCAAACCTCTATGCAGTTTTCAAAATATCCCAAAAATCCCAATTTCGTGGCCAGAGCCATATTTTGGAGCCAAATTCTGGCATTATTCACGTATTCGCAGTTTTAAATTACGACTTTTTATACCCAACATATGCCATGTCCTGAAAGTGGCAGTGAGTCACATTTTGCACAAACTCCCCTGCAGTTTTCGAAATATCCCAAATATCCCAATTTCGAGGCTAGAGCCAAATTTTGGAGCCAAATTCTGGTTCTCTGCACGTATTCGCTGTTTGAAATTACGACTTTTTATACCCAACATATGCCAAGTACTGAAAGCGGCAGTGATTCACATTTTGCACAAACTCCACTGCAGTTTTCAAAATATCCCAAATATCCCAATTTCGAGGCCTGAGCTATATTTTGGAGTCAAATTCTGGCTCTCAGCACGAATTCGCTGTTTGAAATTTCGAGTTTTTATGCCCAACATATGCCAGGTACTGAATGCGGCGTTTGGTTACACTTGTCCCAAACCTCCCTGCCGTTTTCAAAATATCCCAAACATCGCAATATCTAGGCCTGAGCCATATTTTGGAGCCAAATTCTGGCTCTCTGCACGAATTCGCTGTTTGAAATTACGATTTTTTATTCCTAACATATGCCAGGTACTGAATGCGGCGTTTGGTTACACTTGTCCCAAACCTCCCTGCCGTTTTCAAAATATCCCAAACATCCCAATATCGAGGCCTGAGCCATATTTTGGAGCCAAATTCTGGCTCTCTGCACGTATTCGCAGTTTGAAATTACGACTTTTTTATTCCCAACATATGCGAAGTGCTGAAAGCGGCGTTTGGTCACATTTGTCCCAATCCCCATTGCATTTTTCAAAATATTCCCAAACATCCCAATTTCGGTGCCTGAGCCATATTTTGGAGTAAAATTCTGGCTCTCTCTATGTATTCGCAGTTTGAAATTACGACTTTTTTATACCCAACATATGCGAAGTACTGAAAGCGGCGTTTGGTTACATTTGTCCCAAACCTCTATGCAGTTTTCAAAATATCCCAAAAATCCCAATTTCGTGGCCAGAGCCATACTTTGGAGCCAAATTCTGGCTTTATTCACGTATTCGCAGTTTTAAATTACGACTTTTTATACCCAACATATGCCATGTCCTGAAAGTGGCAGTGAGTCACATTTTGCACAAACTCCCCTGCAGTTTTCGAAATATCCCAAATATCCCAATTTCGAGGCTAGAGCCAAATTTTGGAGCCAAATTCTGGCTCTCTGCACGTATTCGCTGTTTGAAATTACGAATTTTTATACCCAACATATGCCAAGTACTGAAAGCGGCAGTGATTCACATTTTGCACAAACTCCACTGCAGTTTTCAAAATATCCCAAATATCCCAATTTCGAGGCCTGAGCTATATTTTGGAGTCAAATTCTGGCTCTCTGCACGAATTCGCTGTTTGAAATTACGAGTTTTTATGCCCAACAGATGACAAGTACTGAATGCGGCGTTTGGTTACACTTGTCCCAAACCTCCCTGCAGTTTTCAAAATATCCCAAACATCCCAGTTTCGTTGCCTGAGCCATATTTTGGAGCCAAATTCTGGCTCTCTGCACGTATTCGCAGTTTGAAATTACGACTTTTTTATTCCCAACATATGCCAAGTACTGAAAGAGGCAGTGATTCACATTTTGCACAAACTCCCCTGCAGTTTTCAAAATATCCCAAACATTCAAATTTCGTGGCTAGAGCCATATTTTGGAGCCAAATTCTGGCTCTCTGCACGTATTCGCCGTTTGAAATAACGACTTTTTATACCCAACATATGCCAAGTACTGAAGGCGGCAGTGAGTCACATTTTGCACAAACTCCCCTGCAGTTTTCAAAATATCCCAAACTTCCCAATTACGAGTCCTGAGCCACATTTTGGAGTCAAATTCTGGCTCTCTGCACGTATTCGCCGTTTGAAATTGCGACTTTTTTATACCCAACATATGCCAAGTACTGAATGCGGTGTTTGGTCACATTTGTCACAATCCCCCCTGCAGTTTTCAAAATATCCCAAATATCCCAATTTCTAGGCCTGAGCTATGTTTTGGAGTCAAATTCTGGCTCTCTGCACGTATTCGCTGTTTGAAATTATGAATTTTTATGCCCAACATATTCCAAGTACTAAATGCGGCGTTTGGTTACATTTGTCCCAAACCTCCCTGCAGTTTTCAAAATATCCCAAATATTCCAATTTCGAGGCCTGAACCAAATTTTGGAGCCAAATTCTGGCTCTCTGCACGTATTCGCAGTTTGAAATTACGACTTTTTTATTCCCAAGATATGCGAAGTACTGAAAGCAGCGTTTGGTCACATTTGTCCCAATCCCCCCTGCAGTTTTCAAAATATCCCAAACATCCCAATTTCGGTGCCTGAGCCATATTTTGGAGCCAAATTATGGCTCTCTGCACGTATTCGCAGTTTGAAATTACGACTTTTTTATTCCCAAAATATGCCAAGTACTGAAAGCGGCAGTGAGTCACATTTTGAACAAACTCCCCTGCAGTTTTCAAAATATCCCAAATATTCCAATTTCGAGGCCTGAACCATATTTTGGAGCCAAATTCTGGCTCTCTGCACGTATTCGTAGTTTGAAATTATGTTTTTTTATACCCAACATATGCCAAGTACTGAATGCGGCGTTTGGTTACACTTGTCCCAAACCTCCCTACAGTTTTCAAAATATCCCAAACATCCCAATATCGACGTCTGAGCCATATTTTGGAGCCAAATTCTGGCTCTCTGCACGTATTCGCAGTTTGAAATTACAACTTATTATACCTAACATATGCCAAGTACTGAAAGCGGCGTTTGGTCACATTTGTTCCAATCCCCCCTGCAGTTTTCAAAATATCCCAAACATTCCAATTTCGGTGCCTGAGCCATATTTTGAAGCCAATTCTGGCTCTCTGCACGTATTCGCAGTTTGAAATTACGACTTTTTTATACCCAACATATGCGAAGTACTGAAAGCGGCGTTTGGTCACATTTGTCCCAAACCTCTATGCAGTTTTCAAAATATCCCAAAAATCCCAATTTCGTGGCCAGAGCCATATTTTGGAGCCAAATTCTGGCATTATTCACGTATTCGCAGTTTTAAATTACGACTTTTTATACCCAACATATGCCATGTCCTGAAAGTGGCAGTGAGTCACATTTTGCACAAACTCCCCTGCAGTTTTCGAAATATCCCAAATATCCCAATTTCGAGGCTAGAGCCAAATTTTGGAGCCAAATTCTGGTTCTCTGCACGTATTCGCTGTTTGAAATTACGACTTTTTATACCCAACATATGCCAAGTACTGAAAGCGGCAGTGATTCACATTTTGCACAAACTCCACTGCAGTTTTCAAAATATCCCAAATATCCCAATTTCGAGGCCTGAGCTATATTTTGGAGTCAAATTCTGGCTCTCAGCACGAATTCGCTGTTTGAAATTTCGAGTTTTTATGCCCAACATATGCCAAGTACTGAATGCGGCGTTTGGTTACACTTGTCCCAAACCTCCCTGCAGTTTTCAAAATATCCCAAACATCCCAGTTTCGGTGCCCGAGCCATATTTTGGAGCCAAATTCTGGCTCTCTGCACGTATTCGCATTTTCAAATTACGACTTTTTTATTCCCAACATATGCGAAGTACTGAAAGCGGCGTTTGGTCACATTTGTCCCTATCCCCCCTGCAGTTTTCAAAATATCCCAAACATTCCAATTTCGGTGCCTGAGCCATATTTTGGAGTTAAATTCTGGCTCTCTGCACGTATTCGCAGTTTGAAATGACGACTTTTTTATACCCAACATATGCGAAGTACTGAAAGCGGCGTTTGGTCACATTTGTCCCAAACCTCTATGCAGTTTTCCAAACATCCCAAACATCCCAATTTCGTGGCCAGAGCCATATTTTGGAGCCAAATTCTGGCTTTATGCACATATTCGCAGTTTTAAATTACGACTTTTTATACCCAACATATGCCATGTCCTGAAAGTGGCAGTGAGTCACATTTTGCACAAACTCCCCTGCAGTTTTCGAAATACCCAATTTCGAGGCTAGAACCAAATTTTGGAGCCAAATTCTGGCTCTCTGCACGTATTCGCTGTTTGAAATTACGACTTCTTATACCCAACATATGCCAAGTACTGAAAGCGGCAGTGATTCACATTTTGCAAAAACTCCACTGCAGTTTTCGAAATATCCCAAATAGCCCAATTTCGAGGCCTGAGCTATATTTTGGAATCAAATTCTGGCTCTGCACGAATTCGCTGTTTGAAATTATGAGTTTTTATGCCCAACATATGCCGAGTACTGAATGCGGCTTTTGGTTACACTTGTCCCAAACCTCCCTGCAGTTTTCAAAATATCCCAAACATCCCAATATCGAGGCCTGAGCCATATTTTGGAGCCAAATTCTGGCTCTCTGCACGTATTCGCAGTTTGAAATTACGACTTTTTTATTCCCAACATATGCGAAGTACTGAAAGCGGCGTTTGGTCACATTTGTCCCAATCCCCCCTGCAGTTTTCAAAATATCCCAAACATCCCAATTTCGGTGCCTGAGCCATATTTTGGAGCCAAATTCTGGCTCTCTGCACGTATTCGCAGCTTGAAATTACGACTTTTTATACCCAACATATGCGAAGTACTGAAAGCGGCGTTTGGTCACATTTGTCCCAAACCTCTATGCAGTTTTCAAAATATCCCAAAAATCCCAATTTCGTGGCCAGAGCCATATTTTGGAGCCAAATTCGGACTTTATTCACGTATTCGCAGTTTTAAATTACGACTTTTTATACCCAACATATGCCATGTCCTGAAAGTGGCAGTGAGTCACATTTTGCACAAACTCCCCTGCAGTTTTCAAAATATCCCAAATATCCCAATTTCGAGGCCTGAGCTATATTTTGGAGTCAAATTCTGGCTCTCTGCACGAATTCGGTGTTTGAAATTACGAGTTTTTATGCCCAACATATGCGAAGTACTGAAAGCGGCAGTGATTCACATTTTGAACAAACTCCCCTGCAGTTTTCAAAATATCCCAAACATCCCAATTTCGGTGCCTGAGCCATATTTTGGAGCCAAATTCTGGCTCTCTGCACGTATTCGCAGTTTGAAATTACGACTTTTTTATACCCAACATATGCGAAGTACTGAAAGCGGCGTTTGGTCACATTTGTCCCAAACCTCTATGCAGTTTTCAAAATACTCCCAAACATCCAAATTTCGTGGCCAGAGCCATATTTTGGAGCCAAATTCTGGCTTTATGCACGTATTCGCAGTTTTAAATTACGACTTTTTATACCCAACATATGCCATGTCCTGAAAGTGGCAGTGAGTCACATTTTCCACAAACTCCCCTGCAGTTTTCGAAATATCCCAATTTCGAGGCTAGAACCAAATTTTGGAGCCAAATTCTGGCTCTCTGCACGTATTCGCTGTTTGAAATTACGACTTTTTATACCCAACATATGCCAAGTACTGAAACCGGCAGTGATTCACATTTTGCACAAACTCCAATGCAGTTTTCTAAATATCCCAAATATCCCAATTTAGAGGCCGGAGCTATATTTTGGAGTCAAATTCTGGCTCTCTGCACGAATTCGCTGTTTGAAATTACGAGTTTTTATGCCCAACATATTCCAAGTACTGAACGTGGCGTTTGGTTACACTTGTCCCAAACCTCCCTGCAGTTTTCAAAATATCCCAAACACCCCAATATCGAGGCCTGAGACATATTTTGGAGCCAAATTCTGGCTCTCTGCACGTATTCGCAGTTTGAAATTACGACTTTTTATACCCAACATATGCCAAGTACTGAAAGCGGCAGTGAGGCACATTTTGCACAAACTCCCCTGCAGTTTTCAAAATATCCCAAACTTCCCAATTACGAGGCCTGAGCCACATTTTGGAGTCAAATTCTGGCTCTCTGCACGTATTCGCCGTTTGAAATTGCGACTTTTTTATACCCAACATATGCCAAGTACTGAATGCGGTGTTTGGTCACATTTGTCACAATCCCCCCTGAAGTTTTCAAAATATCCCAAATATCCCAATTTCAAGGCCTGGGCTATGTTTTGGAGTCAAATTCTGGCTCTCTGCACGTATTCGCTGTTTGAAATTATGATTTTTATGCCCAACATATGCCTAGTACTGAATGCGGCGTTTGGTTACATTTGTCCCAAACCTCCCTGCAGTTTTCAAAATATCCCAAATATTCCAATTTCGAGGCCTGAACCATATTTTGGAGACAAATTCTGGCTCTCTGCACGTATTCGTAGTTTGAAATTATGTTTTTTTATACCCAACATATGCCAAGTACTGAATGCGGAGTTTGGTTACCCTTGTCCCAAACCTCCCTACAGTTTTCAAAATATCTCATACATCCCAATATCGACGTCTGAGCCATATTTTGGAGCCAAATTCTAGCTCTCTGAACGTATTCGCAGTTTGAAATTACGACTTTGTTATACCCAACATATGCGAAGTACTGAAAGCGGCGTTTGGTCACATTTGTCCCAAACCTCTATGCAGTTTTCAAAATATCCCAAACATCCCAATTTCCTGGCCAGAGCCATATTTTGGAGCCAAATTCTGGCTTTATGCACGTATTCGCAGTTTTAAATTGCGACTTTTGATACCCAACATATGCCATGTCCAGAAAGTGGCAGTGAGTCACATTTTCCACAAACTCAACTGCAGTTTTCGAAATATCCCAATTTTGAGGCTAGAACCAAATTTTGGAGCCAAATTCTGGCTCTCTGCACGTATTCGCTGTTTGAAATTACGACTTTTTATACCCAACATATGCCAAGTACTGAAACCGGCAGTGATTCACATTTTGCACAAACTCCACTGCAGTTTTCTAAATATCCCAAATATCCCAATTTAGAGGCCTGAGCTATATTTTGGAGTCAAATTCTGGCTCTCTGCACGAATTCGCTGTTTGAAATTACGAGTTTTTATGCCCAACATATGCCAAGTACTGAATGTGGCGTTTGGTTACACTTGTCCCAAACCTCCCTGCAGTTTTCAAAATATCCCAAACACCCCAATATCGAGGCCTGAGCCATATTTTGGAGCCAAATTCAGGCTCTCTGCACGTATTCGCAGTTTGAAATTACGACTTTTTTATTCCCAACATATGCGAAGTACTAAAAGCGGCGTTTGGTCACATTTGTCCCAATCCCCCCTGCAGTTTTCAAAATATCCCAAACATCCCAATTTCGGTGCCTGAGCCATATTTTGGAGCCAAATTCTGGCTCTCTGCACGTATTCGCAGTTTGAAATTACGACTTTTTTATTCCCAAAATATGCCAAGTACTGAAAGCGGCAGTGAGTCACATTTTGAACAAACTCCCCTGCAGTTTTCAAAATATCCCAAACTTCCCAATTACGAGGCCTGAGCCACATTTTGGATTCAAAGTCTGGCTCTCTGCACGTATTCGCCGTTTGAAATTGCGACTTTTTTATACCCAACATATGCCAAGTACTGAATGCGGTGTTTGGTCACATTTGTCACAATCCCCCCTGCAGTTTTCAAAATATCCCAAATATCCCAATTTCGAGGCCTGAGCTATATTTTGGAGTCAAATTCTGGCTCTCTGCACGAATTCGCTGTTTGAAATTACGAGTTTTTATGCCCAACATATGCCAAGTACTGAATGCGGCGTTTGGTTACACTTGTCCCAAACCTCCCTGCAGTTCTCAAAATATCCCAAACATCCAAGTTTCGGTGCCTGAGCCATATTTTGGAGCCAAATTCTGGCTCTCTGCACGTATTCGCAGTTTCAAATTACGACTTTTTTATTCCCAACATATGCGAAGTACTAAAAGCAGCGTTTGGTCACATTTGTCCCAATCCCCCTTGCAGTTTTCAAAATATCCCAAACATCCCAATTTCGGTGCCTGAGCCATATTTTGGAGCCTAATTTTGTCTCTCTGCACGTATTCGCAGTTTGAAATTACGACTTTTTTATTCCCAAAATATGCCAAGTACTGAATGTGGTGTTTGGTCACATTTGTCACAATCCCCCCTGTAGTTTTCAAAATATCCCAAATATCCCAATTTCAAGGCCTGAGCTATGTTTTTGAGTCAAATTCTGGCTCTCTGCACGTATTCGCTGTTTGAAATTAGACTTTTTATGCCCAACGTATGCTATGTACTGAATGCGGCGTTTGGTTACATTTGTCCCAAACCTCCCTGCAGTTTTCAAAATATCCCAAATATTCCAATTTCGAGGCCTGAACCATATTTTGGAGCCAAACTCTGGCTCTCTGCACGTATTCGTAGTTTGAAATTAAGTTTTTTTATACCCAACATATGCCAAGTACTGAATGCGGCGTTTGGTTACAATTGTCCCAAACCTCCCTACAGTTTTCAAAATATCCCAAACATCCCAATATCGACGTCTGAGCCATATTTTGGAGCCAAATTCTGGCTCTCTGCACGTATTCGCTGTTTGAAATTACGACTTTTTTATACCCAACATATGCGAAGTACTGAAAGCGGCGTTTGGTCACATTTGTCCCAAACCTCTATGCAGTTTTCAAAATATCCCAAACATCCCAATTTCCTGGCCAGAGCCGTATTTTGGAGCCAAATTCTGGCTTTATGCACGTATTCGCAGTTTTAAATTGCGACTTTTGATACCCAACATATGCCATGTCCTGAAAGTGGCAGTGAGTCACATTGTCCACAAACTCAACTGCAGTTTTCGAAATATCCCAAATATCCAAATTTCGAGGCTAGAGCCAATTTTTGGAGCCAAATTCTGGCTCTCTGCACGTATTCGCTGTTTGAAATTTCGATTTTTATACCCAACATATGCCAAGTACTGAAAGCGGCAGTGATTCACATTTTGCACAAACTCCACTGCAGTTTTCAAAATATCCCAAATATCCCAATTTCGAGGCCTGAGCTATATTTTGGAGTCAAATTCTGGCACTCTGCACGAATTCGCTGTTTGAAATTACGAGTTTTTATGCCCAACATATGCCAAGTACTGAATGCGGCGTTTGGTTACACTTGTCCCAAACCTCCCTGCAGTTTTCAAAATATCCCCAACATCCCAATATCGAGGCCTGAGCCATATTTAGGAGCCAAATTCTGGCTCTTTTCACGTATTCGCAGTTTGAAATTACGACTTTTTTATTCCCAACATATGCGAAGTACTGAAAACGGCGTTTGGTCACATTTGTCCCAATCCCCCCTGCAGTTTTCAAAATATCCCAAACATCCCAATTTCGGTGCCTGAGCCATATTTTGGAGCCAAATTCTGGCTCTCTGCACGTATTCGAAGTTTGAAATTACGACTTTTTTATTCCCAACATATGCCAAGTACTGAAAGCGGCAGTGATTCACATTTTGCAAAAACTCCCCTGCAGTTTTCAAAATATCCCAAACATCCCAATTTCGTGGCCAGAGTCATATTTTTGAGCCAAATTCTGGCTCTCTGCACGTATTCGCCGTTTGATATTACGACTTTTTATACCCAACATATGCCAAGTACTGAAAGCGGCAGTGAGTCACATTTTGCACAAACTCCACTGCAGTTTTCGAAATATCCCAAATATCCCAATTTCGAGGCCTGAGCTATATTTTGGAGTCAAATTCTGGCTCTCTGCACGTATTCGCTGTTTGAAATTATGACTTTTTATGCCCAACATATGCCAAGTACTGAATGCGGCGTTTGGTTACATTTGTCCTAAACCTCCCTGCAGTTTTCAAAATATCCCAAATATTCCAATTTCGAGGCCTGAACCATATTTTGGAGCCAAATTCTGGCTCTCTGCACGTATTCGTAGTTTGAAATTATGTTTTTTATACCCAACATATGCCAAGTACTGAATGTGGCGTTTGGTTACACTTGTCCCAAACCTCTCTGCAGTTTTCAAAATATCCCAAACATCCCAATATCGAGGCCTGAGCCATATTTTGGAGCCAAATTCTGGCTCTCTGCACGTATTCGCAGTTTGAAATTACAACCTATTATACCCAACATATGCCAAGTACTGAAAGCGGCGTTTGGTCACATTTGTCCCAATCCCCCTGCAGTTTTCAAAATATCCCAAACATCCCAATTTCGGTGCCTGAGCCATATTTTGGAGCCAAATTGTGGCTCTCTGCACGTATTCGCAGTTTGAAATTACATCTTTTGTATACCCAACATATGCGAAGTACTGAAAGCAGCATTTGGTCACATTTGTCCCAAACCTCTATGCAGTTTTCAAAATATCCCAAACATCCTAATTTCGTGGCCAGAGCCATATTTTGGAGCCAAATTCTGGCTTTATTCAAGTATTCGCAGTTTGAAATTACGACTTTTTTATACCCAACATATGCCAAGTACTGAATGCGGCGTTTGGTTACACTTGTCCCAAACCTCCTTGCTGTTTTCAAAATATCCCAAACATCCCAATATCGAGGCCTGTGCCATATTTTGGAGCCAAATTCTGGCTCTCTGCATGTATTCGCAGTTTGAAATTACGACTTTTTTATTCCCAACATATGCGAAGTACTGAAAGCGGCGTTTGGTCACATTTGTCCCAATCCCTCCTGCAGTTTTCAAAATATCCCAAACATCCCAATTTCGGTGCCTGAGCCATATTTTGGAGCCAAGTTCTGGCTCTCTGCAAGTATTCGCAGTTTGAAATTACAACTTTTTTATTCCCAACATATGCCAAGTACTGAAAGCGGCAGTGAATCACATTTTGCACAAACTCCCCTGCAGTTTTCAAAATATCCCAAACATCCCAATTTCGTGGCCAGAGCCATATTTAGGAGCCGAATTTTGGCTCTCTGCACGTATTCGCCATTTGAAATTATAAGTTTTTATACCCAACATATACCAAGTACTGAAAGCGGCAGTGAGTCACATTTTGCACAAACTCCACTGCAGTTTTCAAAATATCCCAAATATCCCAATTTCGAGGCCTGAGCCATATTTTGGAGCCAAATTCTGGCTCTCTGCACGTATTCGCCGTTTTAAATTGCGACTTTTTTATACCCAACATATGCCAAGTACTGAATGCGGTGTTTGGTCACATTTGTCCCAATCCCTCCTGCAGTTTTCAAAATATCCCAAACATCCCAATTTCGGTGCCTGAGCCATATTTTGGAGCCAAGTTCTGGCTCTCTGCAAGTATTCGCAGTTTGAAATTACGTCTTTTTATACCCAACATATGCCAAGTACTGAAAGCGGCAGTGAGTCACATTTTGCACAAACTCCCCTGCAGTTTTCAAAATATCCCAAACTTTCCAATTACGAGGCATGAGCCACATTTTAGAGTCAAATTCTGGCTCTCTGCACGTATTCGCCGTTTTAAATTGCGACTTTTTTATACCCAACATATGCCAAGTACTGAATGCGGTGTTTGGTCACATTTGTCACAATCCCCCCTGCAGTTTTCAAAATATCCCAAATATTCCAATTTCGAGGCCTGAACAATATTTTGGAGCCAAACTCTGGCTCTCTGCACGTATTCGTAGTTTAAAATTATGTTTTTTTATACCCAACATATGCCAAGTACTGAATGCGGCGTTTGGTTACACTTGTCCCAAACCTCCCTACAGTTTTCAAAATATCCCAAACATCCCAATATCGACATCTGAGCCATATTTTGGAGCCAAATTCTGGCTCTCTGCACGTATTCGCAGTTTGAAATTACAACTTATTATACCCAACATATGCCAAGTACTGAAAGCGGCGTTTGGTCACATTTGTCCCAATCCCCCCTGCAGTTTTCAAAATATCCCAAACATCCCAATTTCGTGGCCAGAGCCATATTTTGGAGCCAAATTCTGGCTTTATGCACGTATTCGCAGTTTTAAATTGCGACTTTTTATACCCAACATATGCAATGTCCTGAAAGTGGCAGTGAGTCACATTTTGCACAAACTCCCCTGCAGTTTTCGAAATATCCCAATTTCGAGGCTAGAACCAAATTTTGGAGCCAAATTCTGGCTCTCTGCACGTATTCGCTGTTTGAAATTACGACTTTTTATACCCAACATATGCCAAGTACTGAAAGCGGCAGTGATTCACATTTTGCACAAACTCCACTGCAGTTTTCTAAATATCCCAAATATCCCAATTTAGAGGCCTGAGCTATATTTTGGAGTCAAATTCTGGCTCTCTGCACGAATTCGCTGTTTGAAATTACGAGTTTTTATGCCCAACATATGCCAAGTACTGAATGCGGCGTTTGGTTACACTTGTCCCAAACCTCCCTGCAGTTTTCAAAATATCCCAAACACCCCAATATCGAGGCCTGAGCCATATTTTGGAGCCAAATTCTGGCTCTCTGCACCTATTCGCAGTTTGAAATTACGACTTTTTTATTCCCAACATATGCGAAGTACTGAAAGCGGCGTTTGGTCACATTTGTCCCAATCACCCCTGCAGTTTTCAAAATATCCCAAACATCCCAATTTCGGTGCCTGAGCCATATTTTGGAGCCAAATTCTGGCTCTCTGCACGTATTCGCAGTTTGATATTACGACTTTTTATTCCCAACATATGCCAAGTACTGAAAGTGGCAGTGATTCACATTTTGCACAAACTCCCCTGCAGTTTCAAAATATCCCAAACTTCCCAATTACGAGGCCTGAGCCACATTTTGGAGTCAAATTCTGGTTCTCTGCACGTATTCGCCGTTTGAAATTGCGACTTTTTTATACCCAACATATGCCAAGTACTGAATGCGGTGTTTGGTCACATTTGTCACAATCCCCCCTGCAGTTTTCAAAATATCCCAAATATCCCAATTTCAAGGCCTGAGCTATGTTTTGGAGTCAAATTCTGGCTCTCTGCACGTATTCGCTGTTTGAAATTATGAATTTTATGCCCAACATATGCTAAGTACTGAATGCGGCGTTTGGTTACATTTGTCCCAAACCTCCCTGCAGTTTTCAAAATATCCCAAATATTCCAATTTCGAGGCCTGAACCATATTTTGGAGCCAAATTCTGGCTCTCTGCACATATTTGTAGTTTGAAATTATGTTTTTTTATACCCAACATATGCCAAGTACTGAATGCGGCGTTTGGTTACCCTTGTCCCAAACCTCCCTACAGTTTTCAAAATATCTCAAACATCCCAATATCGACGTATGAGCCATATTTTGGAGCCAAATTCTAGCTCTCTGAACGTATTCGCAGTTTGAAATTACAACTTATTATACCCAACATATGCCAAGTACTGAAAGCGGCGTTTGGTCACATTTGTCCCAATCCCCCCTGCAGTTTTCAAAATATCCCAAACATCCCAATTTCGGTGCCTGAGCCATATTTTGGAGCCAAATTCTGGCTCTCTGCACGTATTCGCAGTTTGAAATTACGACTTTTTTATACCCAACATATGCCAAGTACTGAAAGCGGCGTTTGGTCACATTTGTCCCAAACCTCTATGCAGTTTTCAAAATATCTTAAACATCCCAATTTCCTGGCCAGAGCCATATTTTGGAGCCAAATTCTGGCTTCATGCACGTATTCGCAGTTTTAAATTGCGACTTTTGATACCCAACACATGCCATGTCCTGAAAGTGGCAGTGAGTCACATTTTGCACAAACTCCCCTGCAGTTTTCAAAATATCCCAAACATCCCAATTTCGAGGCCTGAGCCATATTTTGGAGCAAAATTCTGGCTCTATGCACGTATTCGCAGTTTGAAATTACGTCTTTTTATACCCAACATATGCCATGTACTGAAAGCGGCAGTGAGGCACATTTTGCACAAACTCCCCTGCAGTTTTCAAAATATCCCAAACTTCCCAATTACAAGGCCTGAGCCACATTTTGGAGTCAAATTCTGGCTCTCTGCACGTATTCGCCGTTTGAAATTGCGACTTTTTTATACCCAACATATGCCAAGCACTGAATGCGGTGTTTGGTCACATTTGTCACAATCCCCCCTGCAGTTTTCAAAATATCCCAAATATCCCAATTTCAAGGCCTGAGCTATGTTTTGGAGTCAAATTCTGGCTCTCTGCACGTATTCGCTGTTTGAAATTATGACTTTTTATGCCCAACATATGCTAAGTACTGAATGCGGCGTTTGGTTACATTTGTCCCAAACCTCCCTGCAGTTTTCAAAATATCCCAAATATTCCAATTTCGAGGCCTGAACCATATTTTGGAGCCAAATTCTGGCTCTCTGCACATATTCGTAGTTTGAAATTATGTTTTTTTATACCCAACATATGCCAAGTACTGAATGCGGCGTTTGGTTACCCTTGTCCCAAACCTCCCTACAGTTTTCAAAATATCTCAAACATCCCAATATCGACGTATGAGCCATATTTTGGAGCCAAATTCTAGCTCTCAGAACGTATTCGCAGTTTGAAATTACAACTTATTATACCCAACATATGCCAAGTACTGAAAGCGGCGTTTGGTCACATTTGTCCCAATCCCCCCTGCAGTTTTCAAAATATCCCAAACATCCCAATTTCGGTGCCCGAGCCATATTTTGGAGCCAAATTCTGGCTCTCTGCACGTATTCGCAGTTTGAAATTACGACTTTTTTATACCCAACATATGCGAAGTACTGAAAGCGGCGTTTGGTCACATTTGTCCCAAACCTCTATGCAGTTTTCAAAATATCTTAAACATCCCAATTTCCTGGCCAGAGCCATATTTTGGAGCCAAATTCTGGCTTCATGCACGTATTCGCAGTTTTAAATTGCGACTTTTGATACCCAACACATGCCATGTCCTGAAAGTGGCAGTGAGTCACATTTTGCACAAACTCCCCTGCAGTTTTCGAAATATCCCAAATATCCCAATTTCGAGGCTAGAGCCAATTTTTGGAGCCAAATTCTGGCTCTCTGCACGTATTCGCTGTATGAAATTACGACTTTTTATACCCAACATATGCCAAGTACTGAAAGCGGCAGTGATTCACATTTTGCACAAACTCCACTGCAGTTTTCAAAATATCCCAAATATCCCAATTTCGAGGCCTGAGCTATATTTTGGAGTCAAATTCTGGCACTCTGCACGAATTCGCTGTTTGAAATTACGAGTTTTTATGACCAACATATGCCAAGTACTGAATGCGGCGTTTGGTTACACTTGTCCCAAACCTCCCTGCAGTTTTCAAAATATCACTAACATCCCAATATCGAGGCCTGAGCCATATTTAGGAGCCAAATTCTGGCTCTTTTCACGCATTCGCAGTTTGAAATTACGACTTTTTTATTCCCAACATATGCGAAGTACTGAAAGCGGCGTTTGGTCACATTTGTCCCAATCCCCCCTGCAGTTTTCAAAATATCCCAAACATCCCAATTTCGGTGCCTGAGCCATATTTTGGAGCCAAATTCTGGCTCTCTGCACGTATTCAAAGTTTGAAATTACGACTTTTTTATTCCCAACATATGCCAAGTACTGAAAGCGGCAGTGATTCACATTTTGCACAAACTCCCCTGCAGTTTTCAAAATATCCCAAACATCCCAATTTCGGTGCCTGAGCCATATTTTGGAGCCAAATTCTGGCTCTCTGCACGTATTCGCCGTTTGAAATTACGAATTTTATACCCAACATATGCCAAGTACTGAAAGCGGCAGTGAGTCACATTTTGCACAAACTCCACTGCAGTTTTCGAAATATCCCAAATATCCCAATTTCGAGGCTAGAGCCATATTTTAGAGCCAAATTCTGGCTCTTTGCACGTATTCGCAGTTTGAAATTACGTCTTTTTATACCCAACATATGCCAAGTACTGAAATCGGCAGTGAGTCACATTTTGCAAAAACTCCTCAGCAGTTTTCAAAATATCCCAAACTTCCCAATTACGAGGCCTGAGCCATATTTTGGAGTCAAATTCTGGCTCTCTGCACGTATTCGCCGTTTGAAATTACGACTTTTTTATACCCAACATATGCGAAGTACTGAAAGCGGCGTTTGGTCACATTTGTCCCAAACCTCTATGCAGTTTTCAAAATATCCCAAACATTCCAATTTCGTGGCCAGAGCCATATTTTTGAGCCAAATTCTGGCTTTATGCACGTATTCGCAGTTTTAAATTACGACTTTTTATACCCAACATATGCCATGTCCTGAAAGTGGCAGTGAGTCACATTTTCCTCAAACTCCCCTGCAGTTTTCGAAATATCCCAATTTCGAGGCTAGAACCAAATTTTGGAGCCAAATTCTGGCTCTCTGCACGTATTCGCTGTTTGAAATTACGACTTTTTATACCCAACATATGCCAAGTACTGAAAGCGGCAGTGATTCACATTTTGCATAAACTCCACTGCAGTTTTCAAAATATCCCAAATATCCCAATTTCGAGGCCTGAGCTATATTTTGGAGTCAAATTCTGGAACTCTGCACGAATTCGCTGTTTGAAATTACGAGTTTTTATGCCCAACATATGCCAAGTACTGAATGCGGCGTTTGGTTACACTTGTCCCAAACCTCCCTGCAGTTTTCAAAATATCCCCAACATCCCAATATCGAGGCCTGAGCCATATTTAGGAGCCAAATTCTGGCTCTTTTCACGTATTCGCTGTTTGAAATTACGACTTTTTTATTCCCAACATATGCGAAGTACTGAAAGCGGCGTTTGGTCACATTTGTCCCAATCCCCCCTGCAGTTTTCAAAATATCCCAAACATCCCAATTTCGGTGCCTGAGCCATATTTTGGAGCCAAATTCTGGCTCTCTGCACGTATTCAAAGTTTGAAATTACGACTTTTTTATTCCCAACATATGCCAAGTACTGAAAGCGGCAGTGATTCACATTTTGCACAAACTCCCCTGCAGTTTTCAAAATATCCCAAACATCCCAATTTCGTGGCCAGAGTCATATTTTGGAGCCAAATTCTGGCTCTCTGCACGTATTCGCCGTTTGATATTACGACTTTTTATACCCAACATATGCCAAGTACTGAAAGCGGCAGTGAGTCACATTTTGCACAAACTCCACTGCAGTTTTCGAAATATCCCAAATATCCCAATTTCGAGGCTAGAGCCATATTTTGGAGCCAAATTCTGGCTCTTTGCACGTATTCGCAGTTTGAAATTACGTCTTTTTATACCCAACATATGCCAAGTACTGAAATCGGCAGTGAGTCACATTTTGCAAAAACTCCTCAGCAGTTTTCAAAATATCCCAAACTTCCCAATTACGAGGCCTGAGCCATATTTTGGAGTCAAATTCTGGCTCTCTGCACGTATTCGCAGTTTGAAATTACGACTTTTTTATACCCAACATATGCGAAGTACTGAAAGCGGCGTTTGGTCACATTTGTCCCAAACCTCTATGCAGTTTTCAAAATATCCCAAACATTCCAATTTCGTGGCCAGAGCCATATTTTGGAGCCAAATTCTGGCTTTATGCACGTATTCGCAGTTTTAAATTACGACTTTTTATACCCAACATATGCCATGTCCTGAAAGTGGCAGTGAGTCACATTTTGCACAAACTCCCCTGCAGTTTTCGAAATATCCCAATTTCGAGGCTAGAACCAAATTTTGGAGCCAAATTCTGGCTCTCTGCACGTATTCGCTGTTTGAAATTACGACTTTTTATACCCAACATATGCCAAGTACTGAAAGCGGCAGTGATTCACATTTTGCACAAACTCCACTGCAGTTTTCTAAATATCCCAAATATCCCAATTTAGAGGCCTGAGCTATATTTTGGAGTCAAATTTTGGCTCTCTGCACGAATTCGCTGTTTGAAATTACGAGTTTTTATGCCCAACATATGCCAAGTACTGAATGCGGCGTTTGGTTACACTTGTCCCAAACCTCCCTGCAGTTTTCAAAATATCCCAAACACCCCAATATCGAGGCCTGAGCCATATTTTGGAGCCAAATTCTGGCTCTCTGCACCTATTCGCAGTTTGAAATTACGACTTTTTTATTCCCAACATATGCGAAGTACTGAAAGCGGCGTTTGGTCACATTTGTCCCAATCACCCCTGCAGTTTTCAAAATATCCCAAACATCCCAATTTCGGTGCCTGAGCCATATTTTGGAGCCAAATTCTGGCTCTCTGCACGTATTCGCAGTTTGAAATTACGACTTTTTTATTCCCAACATATGCCAAGTACTGAAAGTGGCAGTGATTCACATTTTGCACAAACTCCCCTGCAGTTTTCAAAATATCCCAAACATCCCAATTTCGAGGCCTGAGCCATATTTTGGAGCAAAATTCTGGCTCTATGCACGTATTCGCAGTTTGAAATTACGTCTTTTTTTACCCAACATATGCCATGTACTGAAAGCGGCAGTGAGGCACATTTTGCACAAACTCCCCTGCAGTTTTCAAAATATCCCAAACTTCCCAATTACGAGGCCTGAGCCACATTTTGGAGTCAAATTCTGGCTCTCTGCACGTATTCGCCGTTTGAAATTGCGACTTATTTATACCCAACATATGCCAAGTACTGAATGCGGTGTTTGGTCACATTTGTCACAATCCCCCCTGCAGTTTTCAAAATATCCCAAATATCCCAATTTCAAGGCCTGAGCTATGTTTTGGAGTCAAATTCTGGCTCTCTGCACGTATTCGCTGTTTGAAATTATGACTTTTTATGCCCAACATATGCTAAGTAATTAATGCGGCGTTTGGTTACATTTGTCCCAAACCTCCCTGCAGTTTTCAAAATATCCCAAATATTCCAATTTCGAGGCCTGAACCATATTTTGGAGCCAAATTCTGGCTCTCTGCACATATTCGTAGTTTGAAATTATGTTTTTTTATACCCAACATATGCCAAGTACTGAATGCGGCGTTTGGTTACCCATGTCCCAAACCTCCCTACAGTTTTCAAAATATCTCAAACATCCCAATATCGACGTATGAGCCATATTTTGGAGCCAAATTCTAGCTCTCTGAACGTATTCGCAGTTTGAAATTACAACTTATTATACCCAACATATGCCAAGTACTGAAAGCGGCGTTTGGTCACATTTGTCCCAATCCCCCCTGCAGTTTTCAAAATATCCCAAACATCCCAATTTCGGTGCCTGAGCCATATTTTGGAGCCAAATTCTGGCTCTCTGCACGTATTCGCAGTTTGAAATTACGACTTTTTTATACCCAACATATGCGAAGTACTGAAAGCGGCGTTTGGTCACATTTGTCCCAAACCTCTATGCAGTTTTCAAAATATCTTAAACATCCCAATTTCCTGGCCAGAGCCATATTTTGGAGCCAAATTCTGGCTTCATGCACGTATTCGCAGTTTTAAATTGCGACTTTTGATACCCAACATATGCCATGTCCTGAAAGTGGCAGTGAGTCACATTTTGCACAAACTCCCCTGCAGTTTTCGAAATATCCCAAATATCCCAATTTCGAGGCTAGAGCCAATTTTTGGAGCCAAATTCTGGCTCTCTGCACGTATTCGCTGTTTGAAATTACGACTTTTTATACCCAACATATGCCAAGTACTGAAAGCGGCAGTGATTCACATTTTGCACAAACTCCACTGCAGTTTTCAAAATATCCCAAATATCCCAATTTCGAGGCCTGAGCTATACTTTGGAGTCAAATTCTGGCACTCTGCACGAATTCGCTGTTTGAAATTACGAGTTTTTATGCCCAACATATGCCAAGTACTGAATGCGGCGTTTGGTTACACTTGTCCCAAACCTCCCTGCAGTTTTCAAAATATCCCCAACATCCCAATATCAAGGCCTGAGCCATATTTAGGAGCCAAATTCTTTCTCTTTTCACGTATTCGCAGTTTGAAATTACGACTTTTTTATTCCCAACATATGCGAAGTACTGAAAGCGACGTTTGGTCACATTTGTCCCAGTCCCCCCTGCAGTTTTCAAAATATCCCAAACATCCCAATTTCGGTGCCTGAGCCATATTTTGGAGCCAAATTCTGGCTCTCTGCACGTATTCAAAGTTTGAAATTACGACTTTTTTATTCCCAACATATGCCAAGTACTGAAAGCGGCAGTGATTCACATTTTGCACAAACTCCCCTGCAGTTTTCAAAATATCCCAAACATCCCAATTTCGTGGCCAGAGTCATATTTTGGAGCCAAATTCTGGCCCTCTGCATGTATTCGCCGTTTGAAATTGCGACTTTTTTATACCCAACATATGCCAATACTGAATGCGGCGTTTGGTCACATTTGTCACAATCCCCCCTGCAGTTTTCAAAATATCCCAAATATCCCAATTTCAAGGCCTGAGCTATATTTTGGAGTCAAATTCTGGCTCTCTGCACGTATTCGCTGTTTGAAATTATGACTTTTTATGCCCAACATATGCCAATTACTGAATGCGGCGTTTGGTTACATTTGTCCTAAACCTCCCTGCAGTTTTCAAAATATCCCAAATATTCCAATTTCGAGGCCTGAACCATATTTTGGAGCCAAATTCTGGCTCTCTGCACGTATTCGTAGTTTGAAATTATGTTTTTTTATACCCAACATATGCCAAGTACTGAATGTGGCGTTTGGTTACACTTGTCCCAAACCTCCCTGCAGTTTTCAAAATATCCCAAACATCCCAATATCGAGGCCTGAGCCATATTTTGGAGCCAAATTCTGGCTCTCTGCACGTATTCGCAGTTTGAAATTACAACCTATTATACCCAACATATGCCAAGTACTGAAAGCGGCGTTTGGTCACATTTGTCCCAATCCCCCTGCAGTTTTCAAAATATCCCAAACATCCCAATTTCTGTACCTGAGCCATATTTTGGAGCCAAATTCTGGCTCTCTGCACGTATTCGCAGTTTGAAATTACGACTTTTTTATACTCAACATATGCGATGTACTGAAAGAGGCGTTTGGTCACATTTGTCCCAATCCCCCTGCAGTTTTCAAAATATCCCAAACATCCCAATTTCTGTACCTGAGCCATATTTTGGAGCCAAATTCTGGCTCTCTGCACGTATTCGCTGTTTGAAATTACAAGTTTTTATACCCAACATATGCCAAGTACTGAAAGCGGCAGTGAGTCACATTTTGCACAAACTCCACTGCAGTTTTCAAAATATCCCAAATATCCCAATTTCGAGGCCTGAGCCATATTTTGGAGCCAAATTCTGGCTCTATGCACGTATTCGCAGTTTGAAATTACGTCTTTTTATACCCAACATATGCCAAGTACTGAAAGCGGCAGTGAGTCACATTTTGCACAAACTCCCCTGCAGTTTTCAAAATATCCCAAACTTTCCAATTACGAGGCATGAGCCACATTTTAGAGTCAAATTCTGGCTCTCTGCACGTATTCGCCGTTTTAAATTGCGACTTTTTTATACCCAACATATGCCAAGTACTGAATGTGGCGTTTGGTTACACTTGTCCCAAACCTCCCTGCAGTTTTCAAAATATCCCAAACATCCCAATATCGAGGCCTGAGCCATATTTTGGAGCCAAATTCTGGCTCTCTGCACGTATTCGCAGTTTGAAATTACAACCTATTATACCCAACATATGCCAAGTACTGAAAGCGGCGTTTGGTCACATTTATCCCAATCCCCCTGCAGTTTTCAAAATATCCCAAACATCCCAATTTCTGTACCTGAGCCATATTTTGGAGCCAAATTCTGACTCTCTGCACGTATTCGCCGTTTGAAATTACAAGTTTTTATACCCAACATATGCCAAGTACTGAAAGCGGCAGTGAGTCACATTTTGCACAAACTCCACTGCAGTTTTCAAAATATCCCAAATATCCCAATTTCGAGGCCTGAGCCATATTTTGGAGCCAAATTCTAGCTCTATGAACGTATTCGCAGTTTGAAATTACGTCTTTTTACACCCAACATATGCCAAGTACTGAAAGCGGCAGTGAGTCACATTTTGCACAAACTCCCCTGCAGTTTTCAAAATATCCCAAACTTTCCAATTACGAGGCATGAGCCACATTTTAGAGTCAAATTCTGGCTCTCTGCACGTATTCGCCATTTTAAATTGCGACTTTTTTATACCCAACATATGCCAAGTACTGAATGCGGTGTTTGGTCACATTTGTCACAATCCCCCCTGCAGTTTTCAAAATATCCCAAATATCCCAATTTCAAGGCCTGAGATATGTTTTGGAGTCAAATTCTGGCTCTCTGCACGTATTCGCTGTTTGAAATTATGACTTTTTATGCCCAACATATGCCAAGTACTGAATGCGGCGTTTGGTTACATTTGTCCCAAACCTCCCTGCAGTTTTCAAAATATCCCAAATATTCCAATTTCGAGGCCTGAACAATATTTTGGAGCCAAATTCTGGCTCTCTTCACGTATTCGTAGTTTGAAATTATGTTTTTTTATACCCAACATATGCCAAGTACTGAATGCGGCGTTTGGTTACACTTGTCCCAAACCTCCCTACAGTTTTCAAAATATCCCAAACATCCCAATATCGTCGTCTGAGCCATATTTTGGAGCTAAATTCTGGCTCTCTGCACGTATTCGCAGTTTGAAATTACGAAATTTTTATTCCCAACATATGCCAAGTACTGAAAGCGGCAGTGATTCACATTTTGCACAAACTCCCCTGCAGTTTTCAAAATATCCCAAACATCCCTATTTCGTGGCCAGAGTCATATTTTGGAGCCAAATTTTGGCTCTCTGCACGTATTCGCCGTTTGAAATTACGACTTTTTATACCCAACATATGCCAAGTACTGAAAGCGGCAGTGATTCACATTTTGCACAAACTCCACTGCAGTTTTCAAAATATCCCAAATATCCCAATTTCGCGGCCTGAGCCATATTTTGGAGCCAAATTCTGGCTCTATGCACGTATTCGCAGTTTGAAATTACGTCTTTTTATACCCAACATATGCCAAGTACTGAAATCGGCAGTGAGTCACATTTTGCAAAAACTCCTCAGCAGTTTTCAAAATATCCCAAACTTCCCAATTACGAGGCCTGAGCCATATTTTGGAGTCAAATTCTGGCTCTCTGCACGTATTCGCCGTTTGAAATTATGACTTTTTATACCCAACATATGCCAAGTACTGAATGTGGCGTTTGGTTACACTTGTCCCAAACCTCCCTGCAGTTTTCAAAATATCCCAAACATCCCAATATCGAGGCCTGAGCCATATTTTGGAGCCAAATTCTGGCTCTCTGCACATATTCGCAGTTTGAAATTACAACTTATTATACCCAACATATGCCAAGTACTGAAAGGGGCGTTTGGTCACATTTGTCCCAATCCCCCCTGCAGTTTTCAAAATATCCCAAACATCCTAATTTCGGTGCCTGAGCCATATTTTGGAGCCAAATTCTGGCTCTCTGCACGTATTCGCAGTTTGAAATTACGACTTTTTTATACCCAACATATGCGAAGTACTGAAAGCGGCGTTTGGTCACATTTGTCCCAAACCTCTATGCTGTTTTCAAAATATCCCAAACATCTCAATTTCGTGGCCAGAACCATATTTTGGAGCCAAATTCTGGCTTTATGCACGTATTCGCTGTTTGAAATTACGACTTTTTATACCCAACATATGCCAAGTACTGAAAGCGGCAGTGAGTCACATTTTACAAAAACTCCCATGCAGTTTTCAAAATATCCCAAACAGCCCAATTTCGTGGCCTAAGCCATATATTGGAGCCAAATTCAGGCTCTCTGCACGTATTCGCAGTTTGAAATTAC